>NC_133820.1:81209806-81394806 GCF_047830755.1 Zonotrichia albicollis | reverse complement strand
AGCGCTTCAAGCAGCGCCGCATCAAGCTGGGGGTGACCCAGGCCGACGTGGGCTCGGCGCTGGCCAACCTGAAGATCCCGGGCGTGGGCTCCCTCAGCCAGAGCACCATCTGCCGCTTCGAGTCCCTCACGCTGTCCCACAACAACATGATCGCCCTCAAGCCCATCCTGCAGGCCTGGCTGGAGGAGGCCGAGGGCGCCCAGCGGGAAAAAATGAACAAGCCCGAGCTCTTCAATGGGGGCGAGAAGAAGCGCAAGCGGACTTCCATCGCCGCCCCTGAGAAGCGCTCGCTGGAGGCGTACTTCGCCGTCCAGCCCCGGCCCTCCTCCGAGAAGATCGCCGCCATCGCCGAGAAATTGGACCTCAAAAAGAACGTGGTGCGGGTTTGGTTTTGCAACCAGAGACAGAAGCAGAAACGGATGAAATTTTCCGCCACCTACTAGGGGCGGGCGGGAGGGGCGGCCCCGGCACCGGGGGCACCGGGGGGGCCGGGCCGGGGCCGCGGGGACGCCCACGCACCGCCACTGTCGCCTGAGACGCCGTGGGAGGCTCCTGGGGACCAAGGGACGATGTCGAAATTAAACGCGAACTACTCGGGGAGAGGAGGGGGCGAGCGTGTGGGGGGGTGCGCTATCAATTATTAAAACAAAAAAGACACCGGGACACCAACGAGAAGAAGGAGGAGAGAGGAGGTAAAAACGCTCTAGAAGCCCAGGGGGGGTCACTTGTGCGGCCCTCTCCCCTCTCTGCCCCCCAGCTCCCCGACAGAATGCGGGAGAAAAAGCAACTTAAAGCGTAAACACACACAGACACACACCAATAAATACCGTGACAGCAACAGCCACACACCGAGAAACCTAAGCCACAACTTTCCGAAGGAAAACAAAACCGACCAACAAACCCGGAAGGCGAAACTGTTGGTGATGATGATGCTACGTTTGGTTTGGGTCTCTTTTCATTACTTTCTGCTTTTTTTTCTTTGCCCTGGCTTAGTAATGAATGAGGACAGCGGTGGTTTGGTGCGGGGGAACTTTTTCTTTAGTTGGCTTGGGTTTGGGGTTTTTTTGTTTGTTTGTTTTGATCTTTATTTTTCTTTGTTGTTTTGGGGTTTTTTTCCTGTTGTTTTTTATTTTCCTTCGAACGCGGTTTTGCACGAGGCTTTGGCGATGGGTCTTGTCTGTGCCGGGGGAACGGTGAGAGCAGGGCAAGGGCCGGGAGCGGGGGAGCGGACCCCCGAGGCTAGGGAGCAGCCCCTTTCCTCTCCGTTGTTGCCTCAATAATCCTAGCTAGCTCAAGGAAAACAAGGGGAAAAAAGTTACTCCACAAGCCCTTTGTCTCTCCTCCCTCGCCTGCGTGGTTTGCGTTTCCAGCTGTGTCCAAAGAAGGGTCCCTCTCTCTGCAGAGATGCATCTGGAGGCAGATGCCAAACCTGCCAGAGCGGGGTTGCTCTCCAAAAAATTATGTTCAGACTCATTAAGGCTCATGGTTAACTGTTCTTTCTCCTCCCTCCCCGCTGCTCCCGACCGCATGCCCCCCGGCATCCCCACCGAATCTGCTGGATTTGGGTTAAGGTCCCCCCTTGGTTTCCTCCAAGGGCTGGAGGTTATTGCACCCGGTAGGCAAAAGAAATCACCGGTGATGGGTTTGGAACGACATTTGTTTCTGGGGGATGTGCACGTTGGGAACAAACACACGACAAAAAAACCACTTGGGCTTAAAAGTCGTTTATTGTATACCATAAACGTTACGTGGAGGAAGGCTTTTGTAAGGGGTGTGTGGGGTTCAATTTGCACTATCACAGTCTCCTGGATTGGAAGCGATGGTGTTATTCTCTAATAACCATGCTGGTATTGCTAATAATCATCAAGGTGCGTTACATGTCTCACGGATTGAAAACAAACAAAATTATCAGGGCTTGATAGGTAAAAAAGAGGGCGACGTGCAGAAGCCATCTCTGACTCTGTCTCTTGCCAAGAGGCTTTCGAATAAAAAAAGAATTTCTGGAAAGAAAACACCATTCCGTTGAAATCAAAACAATCAACAGACTGAAATTATGCATGACATGACCTGAAAAAAAAATTTAAAAAGAAAAAAAAAAAAAGAAAAAAGAGAGGAAAAGAAAAGAGGGGGGAAAAGGCATAGAAAGATCCGTGATAAAGTCTCGATATTATTTATCTATTTATTTATCTATTTATTTATCTATTTATTTATCTATCTATTTATTTTATTAATATTATTATTATTTTGTGTATCATTGTTTGCAGCGCAAACATTCTATGCATTTTGAAACTGAGCACTAAATAGACTAGCTTCTGGTAGAATCTTTTGTGGATGGTGTAATTTCACAGTTTAACTGCCTGTTTTCACCGAAAACACAAACGTTCTTGTCACGTTCTTGTATTTAGATTTAAAAGAGGGGGGAAAAAAAAGAAAAAAAAAGATAAGAAAGACGATTGTAAATATTTTCTTTAATGCACAAAACAACAACAACAACAACAACAACAAAAGGTTACAAACTGCAACCACGTGTGGATCCTGAAATGTCTCACTGAATAATCTACCTGTCCATGTATGTTTGCTGAGCTTTCTCCTTGGTTGTGTCTTTACTCTATTTAATTTCTATCAGAAATATTTCTGTACGCCAAAATACAACAGGGAGATGTGTCCCAGCATACTTACAAATAAAACAAACGTAAAAACAGAATAGTTATTATTATCATTATTGGGTGCATTTAAAAAAAAGAAAAATATTTCCACGGCTGGTAAATTCAAGGTATGGCCGTTAGGCGATAAGACTAATTCTACCAAAAAGAAAATAATGAGAGATGTATTTTTCTGCTAAATCCAGAAATCATTACTTTGAGATAGCTCTTATGTGAAAATCGGTGCTCTGAATAAAATTAAGTATATATTAGCTGCGTGTGTTTCTTGAAGTTTATTCTATAACTGCAGAATATAAATCAAAGTAAAATTTTAAGAAGGACTTCTGAAGTATTTCTTTTCAGTGTGCTGGAAAGGATTATGCACCTACAAAATATGTATAAAGAAGAAAAGCTTGGGTGGTTTCAGGTTTATATGTTGTTCTGACTGGCCTAATTGCACTTAATTATGTATCAAGATACTTTATTTTTATTTTGGGTTAATAAATATGAAAATCCTAAACTGATCTCTCCTTATGTTGTGAATGCAATTGTTCATTAGGAACGTATAGGATGCCACCTACTGCTTCAAGTGATCAAAGAACCTCTTTCTATTTTCTGATGACCTGTGACTAAATCAGATGCCAAATGTAAAAAGTTACTTAATAGCTGGGATTATTTCTTCTGTAGGCATATTTTAGCCAAATCTTTTTAATTTTGCCGGTAAATCTGTGAACAAAGACACGTGATGTTCAGAAAAGAATAATACGTTTAAAAAAGCTGTGATTTTAAACAACTGTTGATGTTAAAAAATAAGCACTAAAGGTATTTTTAAAAAAGCCCATAGATCTCGTCCACCGGAAATTTACTTGTTTCTGTTGTTATTAACTTGAAATGTCATCAGAATTTTTAATAAATGCATTTGTAAAAATATTATTTTATAGAAAAGTATTACCGGATTTCATTTTTTGGAGAGTCAGGAATGAACAAATAAAAACAATTACAAATGCTGGGTTTTCTCTTTCCTCTGCCCCAAATGATTGAAATGTTGAAAATGATACCACATTTGTATCATTCAGTAATGACCGATGTATGTATTGAAAAGTTGAGGAGTTTGTTTTGTAATAAGTACAACCGTTATCGAGTACAAAGAAAAAAAAAGTATGTTAATAAAACAGATGGTGAAAAAAAAAAAAAAAGCTTTGCAGAGTTTCCTATTTTTCATGGTAGGAAACTGTGCAAAACCAAAAACGTCCCTCTTCCTGTCGGATGAATCTGAATAGTCCATAAAGCCGCAAAATTCTTGTGAGGCTTTTTAAATAAATGGAAAGAGAGAAAGAGAGAGAGAAAGAGAGAGAGAGAGAGAGAGAGAGAAAGAGAGAAAGAGAGAAAGAGAGAAAGAAAGAGAGAAAGAAAGAGAGAAAGAGAGAAAGAGAGAGAAAGAGAGAAAGAGAGAGAGAAAGAGAGAAAGAGAGAAAGAGAGAAAGAGAGAAAGAGAGAAAGAGAGAAAGAGAGAAAGAGAGAAAGAAAGAAAGAAAGAAAGAAAGAAAGAAAGAAAGAAAGAAAGAAAGAAAGAAAGAAAGAAAGAAGTTAGTTTAGAAGGACTAATAAAACTTTTGCATCCGAGGAAAAAAGTAAGATAAAAAACGAAGAGGCAGAGCATATGCTCGCATTTATTCCCCCACAGTGCGCAGCTTCTCGCATAGAGAAGAGCCATTTGTGGCCACAAAGATGCAGAAATCCCCCCAGTGCCCGTGTGCCAGGGCCGAGGCCGCTGCCGGGCGGCGACTCCGGCGATTCCTGCTCTCCATCCTGCGCCCCTTGCCGCTGAGCGCTTCTCTGCTGTCATCCCTTGAACGGCCTTTCCTCCACAGCCGAGGTGTCTCGCCCCTCTCCTTGTGTTTCCTAGCGCGCTTTTCCAGTCCTAAGTCTGCTAGACGCGGTTTGGCTCCCGGAATTTGTGCCTAACACTTGCTCTCCGCTTGCTTTCAACTTAGATTAGGCCATCATAAGTGAGTAACAGACACCCACTGCCACGGTCGTATTGATTTTTACTCTCCTGTGATATTAAGACTAATTCGGTCCTGGTTCAACAAGTAAAAAGACTTCCCAGAAGGAGAATGAAGTGTCCTACAGCACTGACTTTATGGTTTATGTGCCTCCCTCCCCTCCTCCCCGTGTTACCCCTTTCCTCCGAAGAGAAATAGATTTGTCGAAAGATAATAATTTTAACTCTGACGGACTCGAGCGCATAAAGCTTGATAGCGCCGGTGGTGCCCTGTGTTATTCTGGCATTTCCCAAACGATTTTAAATCCCTCCAGTTATTTATATCTCGCTTTTCAGCCGGCGCTATTTTTTTTTAAGCTTTATTATATTTACCTGCTGATTCCAAAGCGGAGGCAAGCCTAATTGATTTTTAAAAGATCAGCAGCAGAATTCTAATCCGCTTGGGAACCTGTTTCCACCTGCCAGACGAGGGTCTGATTACGGGTAATTATGTTATTTAAGAGTTGATGAAACCGCGGGCCCGGCGCTGCCCGGCTCCCTTCCTTGCGCGGCCGGGGCGCGGAGGGGACGCGCGGGGAGCGCGGGCGCGGCGGGGCCGCCTCCGTCACGTGCGCCGCCGCAAACACAATTACGGGGCCGCCGTTAATAATTCATGGGCTGAGATTTGGAAAATTAATAAAATGAATTATAACAAGAGGCTAATTAAAAACTTTAGTAATTGTTGTCAAGACAGCTTGATGGGAGGCGTGCTGCACGACGCTTCCCCCCCTCCTCCCCTTCCCTCCCTTCCCCGTTCCGCTTTTGGGAAGCTTTTCCTTTTTCCTCCTTTGCGACCCCTTCGCACCTGAAGGAGGCTCGGTTTGGGAGAAAAGCAGTGGGTGGATATACAGGTCAGCTGAATATGTAGGTCCCAGAGATGAGACCGAGGCGGTAAAACTGCAAGCGAGTCTCTTCTCATCGTAGCAAGATAGATAGGCAGGCGGCGGGTGGGTGGGTGCCTGGATGGATGAATGAAACCCAGGGCTCAAAAGTTAATTTAAAATAAGATGTCACGTATAAATCTTTGACGAAGCAGCCGCGGCAGAAGGAGCGCCCGCACCGGAGGGCCCAGCGGGCGGACGGGCAGCGCTGGGGCATCAGCGCCGGCAGGGCGGGCAGCCCGCGGGCACGGGCGCACTTTCCGCCTTCCCTCCCGCACCGGCGAGGGCAGCGGCGGGCGGAGCGGCCCCACCGCGCCTGCTGCTCCGCGGGGGGCGGAGGCGCCGCGGGATGCTCGCCCTGCCCGCCGAGAGCCTTTCCGCCCGCTGGCTTCACATGCAGCTTCGGGGCGGGGGGAGCGCGGCGCTCCCGCGGGCAGAGGGGCCGGAGCCCGGTCCCAGCGCGGGTGCGGGTTTATGGCCCTGTCGCCAGCCAAGCCCCGCTCCGGAGCTCGCCGGGGCTGCTCGTCCAGGGACAGCTGCACATGCAAAATCTGCTTCCCAAATTGCAGTCACTGCCCCTCTGGGAAAGCAGACGTCCTCCTTTGAACTGCTTTTTAGCTCCTTCAGCCTGCTTACCTAAGTGTACCAAAGCATCTCTAACTCTGGGGGAAAAGTAGTTAAACACTTCTTTTTGTTTTAATATAAAATTAAAATTTATCAGGCAGTCGGGGGGTAGGGAAAATTACTTCTAAAAAATGATGTCTTAAGACGTTAATCACTCTAAACGTCGTACTTAAAGTATTTAAAAGGTTTTATATAAAAATTAATAATTTTTTAAAAGACACTCGGCCCTGGTACGTTGAAGATAAATTGTAACTTCTCTCTGATTTCCACAAGCGAGCCATAAAAGGCTCCGAAGTGCCTCGCTGGGTGAGGATGCCTAGCGATCCTGCCGCTCGCCCGGCTGCAGCGCGGAGCGGGTCCCGGTGCGGGCACAAACCGAGCCCTGGTCCGGCAGCCGCACCAGACAGACAGACAGACAGACAGACAGACGGCTCATGCTGCAAACACCAGCGTAAGGAGAGGGCTTTTTCATCCCCTGCCCGAGTGGAAGAAAGAAATTTTAAATTGTGAGGCAGAGCTAAGAGATGTAAGATCTGTGTGTATCCTTCTGGTTTGATTTTCTTTTTTGTTGTTGTTGTTCCTTTTTTTACTTTATTTTTAAAAGGGTGTTCCTTGACAAGAAGATAGCATGTCAACATGAATATATCTTTTTAGGGGCTGCGCGGAAAGGAGACGAGGCGCCAATATACATAACTTAGCCCTTGATTATGGTCATTATATAAACCGAATTACTAACAAAAGTTTGTTCTGTAACTAATTATAGCCCACTAAATCTCTGCCTCTCTTCACTTCAGCATAATGTATACAAACTTTTGTATACGCGGATCAGAATAAAACAAAGTGTTGACAGCATCCAGCAGTGGAAATTCACTTACACAAGACTTTTTTTTTCACTGAAGTGTTGACAATAAACATTTAATGAAGGCAGAGACTTGGATGTCTCCAGACAGTGTCAGAATACTTTAAACAGACCATTAGCATGGCTTCTTCTACTTCAAACAGAGCACACTATACCATAACATTATAAAAATACAAAGTATGAAACAAATAATCTGTTTATACAGATATTTTAAGCTGTTTTCACCAGCTCTGACATCCCCTGTATTTAGTAACAGAAACTTACTCATTTCAGATTACTCGCGCTTAAAAAATGTTAAATACAGTTAATGCAATATTAATCGCCCTTTGGTGATATAAAATGCAATATTTTCAGGCAGCTATTGAGCTTTTCTAGAGGAAGAGCTGATGAAAACAGTCACAGCTGAATAGTGGAGAGAAAAAAGCTCTGTATTTATTGCTTTTGTTTGGCTTTTGGCTACAGAGACAGGAACATTCTAATGGGGTAAGGACATTTATTTTATCTGCAATCTATTGCTGCTAGAGCAGGAGTGGCAGATGGGGTTTGGTGTTATATTCACAGAGTAATTTAGAGCAAATCCTAATAACTAATAATGATTTATGTTAATTTCAATCACTTATGTGACTTTATTAAAGCGCTGCTGTAAGAGGAATAGGAGAGGAGGGGGGGAGAGGAGATACTGGAGGGAGAC
Source organism: Zonotrichia albicollis (assembly GCF_047830755.1). Classification (NCBI taxonomy): domain Eukaryota; kingdom Metazoa; phylum Chordata; class Aves; order Passeriformes; family Passerellidae; genus Zonotrichia; species Zonotrichia albicollis. The sequence continues at coordinate 81,387,065 of NC_133820.1, read as the reverse complement.
AAGCTGTGTCTGTCTGAAGCCGAACCGCGTGCTTGAAAGGTTGCTGTGGTGGGCTCCGGCGAAATTTCTGACGCGACCAAGCAGGTTTTGTTTTTGAGACTCTCTATCGCCGGCGCTAATTTCTTTTTATAAAAGCCCCATGTAGAAACCCCGGCCACCGACGAGAGGCAAAGCATAATAGAGAGGGAGCAAGAGAAGAAGAGAGCGTTCGAGGGAGACTGGTGTTATGCAAAATGTATTGATTGTGTGTGAGGAACCTGCAATGCTCAAGTGCTGGGCTCCAGAAAGAATAGAGGGGGCTACTGGCGAAATAGCTAAGGAAGCCCCAAATGTATGTACAGGATATGAAACTTTTATTCCGGGCTGCTTCAGCGTGGTGGAGATCTACAGTTCTCTACTCACGTTGCATCGGCTTTACTCCTCACTGAAAATCTCTAGGAGGCTTTACCCCACGGGATTTTGTATTCTTATTAGGGAAAAAGAAAATAATCACAGTATAGAGCAGCTACGGCAATGACCCTTTTGTATTTTCCCCCATAACCTTCAGTTTCATTGCAGCTGCTAACACTGAAATGTGCACACACATAAACACAGAGGCACATGTCGCCGTGTGTGCATTGAAAGAGGAGATCTCGGTGAAAGCCAGGAAATCCCAGAAAGCTAGCGCTGCTCTGCATAGGGTCGGTTTGATGTGAGAGAGAGGAGTACTTACAGGATTTTGAAAGGGGGGTGCTCTTCGCTTCTGGCAATTTACTTTCCCAGGTACCTTTATGCGCTTTTCTGCCTTAAGGCATACAGTCTGAAAGTAAAACAACATCAAAGCTCCTTATTAACACTATTTTACTGAAATCAGAAGATGAAGCTACCTGAAACGTTTAATCTGGTGTTAGCATTTATTTCCCAACTAAACAGCCAGAACAAAGTTATAAGGAGTCGGGGCAGCTATCTACAAGGCAGAGTGTAGGGGGAGATGTATGTTTCTGTCAGAACCATTGAAATGCATCAAATAAACCTCAGGTTTTGCTGCATTCTAAGCCACTTTTTGTCTAATATAATTCCTCCTTGCAAACACCACTGCTGAAAATAACCTCTCTCCCACACCGCCAGGTGCATTAGGTGAGAGTTCCCTAACTTTTGGATCACTGGCAGGAAAGTCTTTTCTGCACTGCAAGATGACACTGCATTTTACATGCTACCGGATTCCACAGAAGGCATTTTTTGTGTACTCTGTGGTAGAGGACTTATATATATAGAAACATCTTTTTTAAAAATCTAGAATAAAAAAAAAAATAGAGGGAGAGGCAGAAATTCCCAGATTATGTACAAGGAGCAATGCCGATGTTCTTTCCTGCTCTTCGTTTGAAAGCGGCGCAGGGCTTTCAAATCCGCCTGGGCGTGCACGCCTGCTTTTTGAACTGCAGCACGGCGGAGACGCCGCGGGCGGGCAGCGCGCAGGCGGAGCGGCGGGCGGAGCGGAGCGCAGCTTCAGCACCACGGAGAGCTCCGGCGGGGCGAGGGGAGGCTGCCTGTCTGTCTGCCTGCCTGTCTGTCTGTCTGCCTGCCTGCCCGACTCTCCCCCTGTCCGTCTGCGGCTGCACAGAAGCCTGTAATATGTTAATAGCCGTAGGGCATGCCCGAGGTGCCATCTCAAGCTGCTTCGCACACCATATGTCAGGCCGTTAGCCACATGGATCTATTAATCAAAGGGGGAGAGAGGAGAGGCGAGAGGCAGCGAGCAGGGGAAGGGAGCTTTTCATACCCCACCCTGTGCTGCTGTACACTTTCTCCTTTCATTTCTCCCAGATATAAAGACCCGGAGTACCTCGAATAGGCAGCTGTAATTCTCTTTTAATCTGCTCTTTTATAGCCTCGGTATAACCAGCTCGGGTTAGTGGATAGCGATATTTGAGGGAGAAAGGGGGAAGGCGTCGCGTTTCCCCCGGCAAAGGATTTGGTTTTAAAGTGCTGCTCAACTTCTGTGACAAAGGGGGTCTCTGTCCACCCCTTCAGCCATCTCCTTGCGGAGGGTGTGTCTGAGGAGAAGGCTTTTTCTAGCGAATCAAGCATCGTCTCCCCCGCAGGCAGCCAGAGCTCTGGCCATCCTCACCGCTTTCATATCTGCCCTATTGCCTATTGCCTCACATCATATCTTCAAGGAAGGTTTGTCCCACGTGAGATCCACGAAAGGGTTGGATCCACAAAATTACCGGGAGAAGGAGAAGAAGCAGTCTGTATAGGAGAGTGCTATAAAGCTCTTGTGTACGTGAATTTTTCATGCAGCCCTCAAAGTCCCTACATAAAATTCTGCCTTTCAGGCTCAGCACCTGAGAAGATGCACGGGCTCTCAGGTCTGGTTTCTACTTTTGTGTGGAGGACAGGGTTTTTGGGGGACTTTGTTTTCAGGGTTGGAATGAACATGCTTGCACGGGTCCTCCTGGACCTCGTTTGCCCGTCCGTGGGTGACGCATTGGGGCACAGCCCCTGCAATTGACACTTCCCACCTAATTCCGAGGCCACCGGATTTTATTTTTTTTTCCTTTCACGGTGACCATGAGGGAGCATGAAAGAGACTGACCTTTCGTTCAGACACCTGTTGCATAAAGTTTTGAATTTCTAGATTATTATAAAAGCAGCAGCAGCTCAGGAAAAGGGCTCAGGAAAGTTCCTGAGTGGTGGAGGAGGGAAGGGCAGGATCATTTCAGTGTGCCAGGATCCTGCAGCAGGGACCCTGCGGGTGGATGGGGCAGGTTCCCTACCCCTGAGCTCCAGGTCGAGTGACACGCATGTGTGTGATGCAGATGATGGGAGAAACACCCGAAGAAGAGGAAAGGATGGATGCAGGCTACAGCTAACACAAAGATAAGCTTTGCTGCTTTGCAGGTTTATATAAAAAGCACAAGGTCCCCTAGCTGGTTGAAATTCCCTGTGTTTGTACAGAGCATCACAGAGAGGCAAGTAAGAGGGAAGAGGCACTTGAGACTTTGTGCAATTGCAGACATAGAATAGTAACCCTATTGCTATGTATTGTAAGGTACAGTGCATGGGTTATGTTGAAGTCAGTCTTTAAGTCTTACTTTCGACTTATTTTCTAACATTTTTCCTCTTTCTGTGGTTGGAAAAATAATGAGTGCATCTATGCTTAGATCTAAAGCTGGCACCCATCTTGCAGAACCTTTGCTTTAATACAGATTGCATTAAACCTGCAAAAATACTAGTGCCTCTCAAAGCAGTACTTTACATTAAGACAGAGGGAAATGCATGGGCTGAGCGTCAGTTGATTCTGCATTTCCACCAAGCAAAGAGTCTCTTATTACTTTTAAATTTTGGTGCACACACCACCCATCATTTTCTTCCTCTATTTAAAAGGTAACCCATATATCTGTCGTTTTAGGTTTCCAAAGACTCGTAACTTAATTCCTTCAGGCTATTCATCAGCACAGTAATTAAACTAGCAAATGGATGTAAATAAAGTGAAATTGGTTTCATGACAGATGAGCCAAAGAGGCCTCTGACATGAAACAAGCCAGGACAATAATTATTTCTGCACGGGGCTATATGAGGAACTCCATCTAGATTTATTAGGTGCTGCAAGTTATTTGCTGGGAGAAGGCAAGACAGGAGGACTCACTTTAATTTGACGGGATTTTTTTTTCCCTTTTTGCATCCTAAGTAGGTTAGAGTGATAAAAATCTGGAATTAACTTTGGCAATACTCTGAGATACCTCTGCCCAAAGTAAAAACACGGCAGGGAAAATAGGTAGTACAGGAAAGGCTTATTAAACAATTTCTTCCCAAACGCTTAATAGGAGAAAATCTACTTTAAAACACTCCTCTCGAACCATCCCCTGTTAAAAACAAAAACAAAAACAAACCCAAAAACCCAAAAAACAATCCAGACCACTGTGAGAGCCTGCATGTGCTTCTCTTTTCTACAAATATGCATATGAAACAGTAGAGGCAATAGAAAGAAGGAAGATTTGGAGACCTTGGGAATTCTGAAGAGCTTCTCTTAAAAAATAAATAAATTATAATCTCGGCTAAATGGTGTCTGTTAAGATCACCCCGCTCCCTTTTCTCTGCCAAGGAAAAGTTTGTTGCTGCGGAGGAGAGCAGAGAAAAGGGCTGTGAAAGGGAGGGTATGGATTCTGCAAGGCTCAACTGTAATTGGAGCCATCAGGTCCAGCTTGGAGTGGAAGTAATATACAGAATAAATAAAAAAAGGGCTCTCACAGCAGGTGCAGATTAGTCCCTTTTCCCCTGAAAAGATTAGAAACTGACTGCTTTATGCTTAAACGTACTCTCAATTATTTAAGCGCCCCTTCGTGATTAGCAAGTAAAAGTAACGCTCCAGAGCGCTGAAGAAATGAAGCAGGAGTAACACGGCTTTCGCCCGGCTCACGCAGGCTTTCCAGCCAGCACACGGCTCGCTCCCAGCGCCCGGACCCGGGAATTCTCTGGATACACACACCTGTAGGGTGGGAGCGGGGCAAGGAGACAGGGAGGGGAAAAGGAGAGGGGAACGAGAGAGGGCAAATTCAGAGGGGTAAAAATTCCGCTATCAGGGCAGTGCAGGCTACTGCCCAGCCTGGTTTCAGAGGCGATTGGGATCCGGGCAGATTTTCACCGGAATGTTGAACCCTCAATATCTTTTCCACTGGGAAGGGGAAAAAAAAAAAAAACCCAGTCTCACACCAAAATCGCAGACACAACCCTTCCCCCCCATCCCCTCCCCAGGCATTCTCTTTGAATGGGCTGGAAATGAGCCGCGGACGCCTGTGTTTGCATACGGCAGTTTGATCAGGGTTCACATCTTTCTGCAATCAAATCAGAGGCGCTTTCCTCCCTTCCTCATGGAGGGGACTATGATAACTGCAAAGCCGAGGAGAGATCCTAAAGGGACCGAAATCCCCTTATGTCTGAAGCTGTCCCTTTTAACACACACCAGACTAATTATTTAAAAGTTCTTGTAAAATTAGAAGACATAGCCCAGTCCTTTAATTAGAATACACTGTGAATAGGGATAGCATATGGAGGGGAATGTCAAGAGGAGGGTGCCAGGGGCAGATCCTAGGAAATCTGTATTCATTTCTGCCTCCTGTTTGTTCAGTAATCTCTACCATCATAACTAAATCTTGGAGCACTGATGTAGTTCGAGTTGTTGTTGACTCAACGTCAAAATTCAATCACTGGGGGTTTTGCATCAGCCGGGCCACTTATTTGTCTAATAAATCCGTCATTTTGTAAGAAAAATATTTGAGCAGCCGTACTTGACCTCTTGGTATCCACAAGCCACATTTATTTCTACCAGTTTACAAATGCAAAGTGGAGATGATCATCTTAATGCCTCGAGGTACTGAGTTGATTTCTGATTGGATTTTAGATGGAAATGTCTATTTTAAATACCCCGTGATTAAATTGTACATATAATAGAATTCATGCCTCTTCAAACCAAACCGTGATTTGCGAATCCCGAATTTATTTTAAAGGAAATATTATTTTAGCAAAGGTGGTTTCTTAAATGATTTGTGACACCCCCCACGGTAAGATTTTATTATAGCCGGGCATCTTCCTCACTGGAAAACTTATTTTGACCCTGGAGCGTTCGTATGGGTGGAAAGGTGTCAGAAGGAGTGAGGTGGTAGAACTCCCGTTCGAGGGTCCATGTCATCCTGTGCTGGATGATTTGCTGCCTGCTTATATGCATATTTCTTCCGAAAAGGGGGCCGCGCTGCACAAGTTTAATTGCAACTGGGGGAAATAACTTTTGTGTTGCGGAGCGGGGGAGATGGGGATGGAAGGATGGGGCGGAACAAGGTCAGTGCCCGGAGAGGAGAGGTTTGGGAGCCTTCCTCCCCGGCCACATGTCCCCGGAGCCCCAGGGTAGCCCGCACCCCCAGCCCGGCCCGTGAGTCCAGCTGCCCGGGCAATGCCGGCGCCCCGAGCCTTCTCTCCGGGAGCCGGGGCTGCGGGTGAGCCCCTTGGGAGAGGCGGGCTCGGCTGCTGTCCTGCAGTGAGCACCCCCAGCCGCTCGCTGCTCCGCTCCCACCCCTCGAGCTCTCCCGTGGGCGCTGCCGGGGTCTGTCCGTCTCCATGGAAATCGAATCCAGCCCGGGCCACGGTCATTATTCCCGCATTAGAGCCGGCGATCGATTCGCTCCCCAGCACCCACTGAGGGCCAGGCTGGAGCCGCCGGCCGCGTCCCGGAGCATCCCCCGACAGCCACCGCCTGCAGGAGCGGCCGATGCAGGGAAGGGGGGAAAAGGGAAATATTCCAGCATATTGGAAATATTAATGTTGGCTTGTAGGAATTAATGTAATGGGCCATGGTTATTAACAACTTATAAAGGCTTAAATCAATATAAATTAATTTAATTATGATTTCTAATTGCATTATGCATGATCAATTTGAAACACTACATTAAAGATAATTAGAGCAGGGTGCTAGTCACTAATCACTTCCCTAAGAGCTTAATGAAAAGGAATGCCATGTATTACCTGTGGGGCGGACCCATGAAATAATATAAATGCTTGTTTTCCAATGGAAAATAATTATACCTTTTAATAGACGTTTTAATCACTTTATTGTAAGCACAGAATGGGTTTGGGCTTTTTACATGGCCTTGGTTGAATTTTCCTGGTGTTGATTGAAGTGCTGATGTGTTACGAGTCCACTATTGATGACCCAAAGGAAGACTAACTTTTATGTAAAAGTGTCATGCTGTCCTCAGAAGCTAGTGCCAAGAGGTCACAGTAGATGGAGGTCCTAGCTTAGCATAATGGGTTTAACATTTCCATGACATCATCAGGGAATCTGAAAAAGAGTCTAAGGATAATCAGAGTGGTCATTCAGAAGCGGAGTAAATATTTTATGAGGATATATAGAAGACAGGAAAGAAGGTTGTCAGAAAGGTGAATCTCTGCTTCTTCATGCTCTATGAAGAAGGTTTTTCACTTGGTACCAATTTTGATTGAAAACTCTTGTATTGTTAATAAAAAAAAAAAAAAGCAGATCATGACCATTGGAGAGGTGAATTCTCCTTTAGGGGATGATCTAAATAAATTTGTATTCGTGGTTGTCTTGAGGGGTTATAGGATATTTTGCTCTTACTTTTTATATAAATATATCCTCAATTGATTATTTGTCAGGGATATTGTCACTTACTCAGGGATCAGCTCCTACATTAACAATAAAAGTTCATTTATTGCTAAAATTAAAAGCAACCAATGTAAATTAATGATTTGTACATGGACACAGTGAGGCAGATTAGTTGAAAATGCCTTCCCTGTGATTAGCTTTATTTTCTTATCTTTGCTTGATAACTGAAGCACTACATGCAGCATATGCCTTGGTTAGACTCATTATATAATTCATAGTTTTCAGAGAAGTAATGTGCAATTAGGGAAACTGAGATTTGAGGAGAACAGTAAAGAACAGTAGCACATAATACTCACATTTGTCACAGCAAAACCTGTTTGAAGAATTTTCCTTCTTTTAAGTCCTGATTGAGACCTAGAAGCTTTGGGATTCCTGAGGATAACACTGAATAAAGTGAATAAAAAGAAGAAGTGAAAAAGAGAGCTTAAATGTCACCCAAGGAGTATAGCCCTTCAAGGCTAAGTTATTAGGAACATACTGATTTTAGCACTGAACCATGACTGCAGACAACTCTGTGGATGGAAGGATTCCAAGGATATACAGCTGTTCTTTTCCACAAAGATTCCTGTCTAAAAGTGCATAGCAGAATAGGGGTCCCCCCACTCCACCATGTCCTGCAGAGGGAAGCTAGAGGCAGAAATAAGCTTACTTTGCATAAGAATTTCTAAGCATTTCAGTGAACTGCAGGATGAATCTGGTCATTCCCTGTGTTGTTCACAATTTGAAATGATGTGGCCTCATACTGCCAAGATCCAGGGACAAGATCTGAGAGCAATTTATGGAAAGGTTTTAAAAAGCACAGTTCTCCAATCTCAAACTTGCTATTTTTCATAACAACAACAACAACAACAACAACAACAACAACAACAACTTCTTTGCAGAGGCCCTTGGTTCTTGAAAGGAAAGCTCTTCTATATGGAAGTAGAAATAAAAACATAAGGCATCTTACACCTCAAACGAAGGGTGGGATATCAACATGGCTTAAAATATCCAGCTGAAAAAGCCTGATAAATACCAGTGGAGGCACATTATTGTGGCTTCTGTATCCCTTCAGCTGCAGTAACTATTCCAGCTCTTGTGACTTTCTTGCATCCTGACCCCTGCTCTAAAGAAAATGATTTCCATGACTCAATCTGTCACTAGTGAGGAGTCCCCAAGCATTGAGTCTTTGGTAGCCAAAGAGCTCACAAGGAGAAAATCTGGATTTCATAAATAGCCCAAGGACTAAAACTTGTATGTAAACTCATGTTGAGATATGCCTTAATCTTCTCTGCCTTGAATAAATATTGTACCAGCCTAGGTTTTTCCTTTCTGCACCAAAGCTGGGGAAGTCTTATCCACCAAAAGGTGCAAGTGAGGTATCAGCTCATACATCTGCTTCTAAAAGTATTGATTTTTCTCTTTTTTTTTCTTAGCAGAAGCATAAAGAAAATCTTTGCTTTTTCAGAGTACCCTTGGTTAGAAAAGCTTTACCTCCACGTTGTTGAGTGGCTAGGCTGAGAACTACATGGAGTTTATGCTGTTTTTTTAATATAGCAATTGATTTTAGATAGCACTGCAAACCAAGGAGGGGGCATGAGTGCTGTTTTTATGCCAGGGAATGGAATGAAAATAACTCTGTGAGATATAGTGGCAACAGAAACAAATATATTGCTCTGTAATTACAGAACTATCCTGTGCTTCTCTGTCTAAACTAAATCCAGTTGTTAATGAAACAAATACCTTAGTGGGTCTATCATCTTAGAGGTTCAAACATGTTTGCATGCTTTTGGAGACCTTCTGAATGACTGGCATGTTTGCAACAGAGGCAATTCACCAGAGCTTGAAGATTAATTTTTGTAAATTTTTGCTCAAGTTTTTTTGTTAAATCCAAAATTGATTTTTTTTGTAATCTAAATTTAAATAAAAGAATAATTTAAATTCATCTTAATAGCTATTTTTACAGTTTATAGGTATTTAAATAGTCTATAATTAAAAACCAAATACGTTTCCTGGCTGGCATTTCAAGGCTTCCCCTTTTCTGACTGATGGATTTTTTTGCAAAATTCACTGACAGCTGCAGGCAAATATGTTAGCAGAAACTTTAATAAAGTCTTTGTTTTTTAAAGCTTCAAAACGAAACCTGGAGACTTTAGTTTTCAACAATAGCACTTAGTACATTTTGATCAGTGGCTGTTTTAGTGCAATGCAGGTAAGATAATTGTGTCTGACCAGGTTGTCATTGTGATTGTGATACTGAGCGCTCACACTTGGCATTAATATGTTGGGTTGCAATGCTATATTTAAAAAAAATTAATGGTGCAAAAACTGTATCACAGTATCAGCTAATTGGACACTGGGTACCATGATATTTTGAAAATACCCAGGGTTGTGCCAGAGAAGTTTCTAAGTAATATGAAAAAACGAAGGTCTTTTCAGCATCCATGGGAGACTGAAGAGGATGAGTCTCTTAGCATGTAATTAAATATTAATAATAGGGAGAGGCTGGACTTATTTTTATTCTCTAAAACATTGTTAATAAATCTCAGTCTGGCACTGAAAACATTAGGCACATTACTGTGTGTCTCACCTTCTTAACCTTGTTTGCATGTTTTAAGTAAACATATTTTAAGGGTTTTTTTTATGATTAGTGACAAAAACAATATGTATGTTAAATCAGTGCTGGGCTTGGGAAAGGAGCACATTCTGGCTCAAATTCATCTGCTGCAAACTGAGTAAATCATGATAGTCACCAACAATTTTATCTGTATTTAAACTGCACATGGTTTGGTTGTCCATAATAAAGGTCAAGAAAGTGGAGCTTAAAGTTATCCACAAAAAGAAAAAGAAAGTAGAAACATTAAAAAATAAACTGCATTAGGAAACAGATGAATATAATGACCTTCCTTACTCTCAATCATATGCTGCCAGATAAGTGTTAGAGTCTGAAAAATTGCACTAATGAAGCTATTTGAAGGCTTTTGTGGACAACTGCTTACTCTTTGAAGATTAAATGAATGATGTTGATGTGATTAATCTTAGTACAGGGAGTGATGCAGCAGCCAGAAAATACCTTGGTGATTTTCATAATTAAACTGAATCAACATTTCAAAGAAATGCCAGTGTTATCACTTGTATATTAGAATTACATTCATTAGACAGAAGAAACAAATAATTTGAGCAAACAAGATTTTCCTTTTGGTGTACTGAGACTTCTGTCATGTCTCAGAGTATCTTACTATAAATCATCATTACTGTTTAATTTTGTCCTTGCTTTTTCAGTTACTCTTTTCTATTTATTTTTTCTTAACCATCTTAATGATTCACTGTTACTTGCTTCCTGATTTCTTATTTTACTATTAAATAGCCTTTCCCAGTTTTCCTGTTAAAATTGCCTGCCCACTCTAGGGTTTCAAATCATTGTCACTGAAAAATAATGTGAGTTGTAGCTGGTTTATGTGGGTAAGGGACTCAGGCATCCCAATGATCTCTAGCTTTACAAGGGCTTATCTGTAAAGGATAGGACAATCCAGAGCATACAGGGATGACAACAGACTGCATGAGACTAAGAACACAAATGGTTGTTTACAACGATCTGTGGAAATAGCAGTTTGGGTTAGATTCTGCCTGACTAACCCATTTCCTAAGAATCTCACATATTTCAGTAGGACTGCCCAAAGTAATATCCTTAACAGCTGCTAAATTGGCAGAATCTGGGCTCACATAATTGAGTCACCTTAAGTGGTCTTTAAGAGTGCATGCCTAAAATATTTGAATAATATATGCACACTGTTTTGTAACAAAAGGTGCTCAGGATATTATATGTTTCCCAACAAACGTTCACAGACACATAGGTGAACACACACATGCACACATATGCTCAGAAACAGTAAACTTGCTGACCTGCTAAACAGTGATGGTAGAAGGAATGAGCATGAAAATACAGCCAGCTGCTTCTTTAATGCAAATCCAAGTGAGGGTGTAGGGTTAATGATTTCTGCATCAATACAAATTCACTGTGTTACTCCTCCCATCACCACTTCAGATTATTGGAAAGGTTGCTCTGTGACTTTTGGTAACCTTGATATTTACAGTGTACTTCTAGCTGTTGCACAATCTTTCCTTTCACAGCTGCTTAATATATATAAAAAAAACCCCAAACTTCTTTAGTACAGTGGATAAAAGAAAGCTTTTCACCTTGAGGACATAAATTTTAGTTCATTCCATAACCTGAAGTGGAATGAGCTTGATGATCTGCACACAATCTCTAATGGGCAATTTTCATCATAACCACCAAGCAGTAGTTTTCTTCCATATTAATTTAAAAAGCTTTATATGGACATGGAATGCCCACTGATCCCTAGGAAAAGATTTCTTTTTTACTGTTGAGATACGATATAAGGGTAATGCTCCCTCTCCCCATCTGACCTTCAGTCCCTTCACCCAGCCCTGTTTTTCTGCATAGCATACTCCATTTACTTGTGCTCATTTTTCCCATCCCACCTCTTTCTTCTTCATACAGGCAACATTGTATTTTCTATCTCCCCATACATAATTTTGTCTATATATTTTCCCTTTATTCTGTGGTGGGCCCCTTAGGTTTGGCACTACTTGGCACTGTGCTTTGTGTATGGCTTAGTAGGTGTTCCTTACTCTCAGAGTAAATGTGATTACCACCAGTACAAGGCATCTGCTGGAATTAATGGTCTGAAAGTGAATCTGATTAAATTCATGTGTTGGCTGATTTCATACTCACATCTGTCAGGCTGGGTGGCATCTCTGTGTTTATCAGTCATCCCAGAGTGAACCTTGTGACCAAAGAAAATTGTCAGTGAGCTGTGTGTTCATCTCACCTACTTTTAACCATGAAAGAGACAAATTCCATACTCTGAGCTAACAGTTAGGTTTCTGCTATTGTTCATGTATAGAGAGGTAGGCATTTCTGGATGGAGATTTATTTCACCTGAGGACAACTGGCTGTGATAGCTGAGCTGAATAGCTCTCTGGAGGTTCCTATCCTTTTCATGGCACTGGCACAGATGTAGAGCCTCAGCTAATTAACCAGCCTTGGAGAGCTGTAGCTCCTCACCTCAATCTTTGTGGCCCAGGTCTGCATGAATTTCAGGTGGGTCTGAAAAAGAGCGTGGGAAAATAGGGAGTCTGTTCATTCAGGAATTTGTTTTGGCTGCAGGTGTGTGAACATGAGAATGACTCCAAAGTCATTCATGTGAAGGAGCAACAGCAGATTGGTTGGCCGGGCTAGAAATGTCCCTCACCTTCTCAGAGGTTCAACTTGGTTTCTTTGCCTTAAGTGGGATGGAGGAGAGGAATATAAAAGGAGGAAGTGTCCTCTACTCCCAGGGTCAATAGCAAAATGTATTTTATATAACTGTATATTGAGCTGGTCTTTAATTTCTGTTACTTGCTTCTTCTCTTAAAAATTAATGCAGTGGGCATCCCTCATGGCATCTCAGATACTTTAAATACAGTCTGCCCTTTTCTCCTCTCCCCCTCCTCATCCCTGAGCTTGATCTGGGGCTGCACAATCCCAGCAGAAGGCCCAGGTAAGATCAGTGGCTGAGTGCAATGCAGTGCATGTGCTGCCAACATGAGGGCACTGCTGCTGGCCAGGACGGGGCTGCACTGTTGGGCCTGAGAGTTTGAGGTGATTATCTGGCAAAGGTACAGACAGGAAAGGAAAAGTAGCTGGGATAGTTAGCTGTGATAAGCAGCTCCCACAAAGGGGTGGCAAGGAAGCAACAGCAGAGAGTGGGTGTAAGAGCAGTATTAATCTTCTGCTGTACCATGCTAGCTACATGGATATAATCAATTCCTTTGTGTAGATACAGTAATACTGATTTCTTCCTTTGGGACGGAACAATTAATTAGGGTGAGATTCCTTCAGCTGGCTTTAGACGTTCAAAAATAGGCCTTGAACCTGAACTGTTTGTTCAAGGTCTCTTTGGAGTCAATGTAAAGGTATAACACCTCATGGGAATTCAGTCTACCTCTGAACAAGTATCTCATGCAGGATAGATGAATCACTCCTTGGAGGTACCTATTTCTCTTTATTTTTAAAGGGTTACAGCTAGGGAGAATCAATCCTTTTCCTCCTGTAAAATATTTATGTTATTTCTGACCATAAAAAAGGCAGGCAGGAGGAGCACATTGTACAGCACAGGCGTGTGGTATGCCCACACCAGTGCACACACACGTGCATTCATGTGGCTCCAGGAACCACAAGAAGTACAGAGTCTTCATTCTTTTAGGGAAGCAACACTATGGAACAGTTTCAGTGAAGGAAATTTAAAGACAAAACTTGCTTCTTCTGTTGGAGATTTCCAGTTTATTAATGCTATTGAACCCTGGGAAGACTATTTTTACAGACTTTTGAGAAACAGACAGATTGAAGTAGTTATAGGTAAGCCTTTATTAACCCCTGACAGGCAGCTGTTGTTATAATGACTATTGGTTGAACCATATAGTTTGTAAAAATATTTACTAAGTATGGATAGAAAGAGTTTAGACAATGAAAGCAGTGAAAATATCTTCAGAAATAAACACTTTAAAAACATGTTCCTACCCATCATACATAACACCATGCTCATATAAACAAGGAAAAGGACTATAAGGAGTATATTTTATTTTTTTTCCCCTGTACGATGAACATTCATATTAAACAAGAACGATACAGCATATAAACCTTAATTTTGAGCTAGTTATTCCTGAGGTTCCTTTATATATCACTTTAATGTATAATATACATTTTTATTTCTGCCTATTTTTAAATGTATGAACAAATAATGTATCTAAAAAGGTATTGTTTTATAACTGTTTTGTGATAGAATATTTATAGTAGTTGTTTATCCATAATAATGTTGTATATTTAACACAAAGATGGAACAAGTACAACACTGTTGGCTTAAGACAAAACAATGTGTTTTTATCTTTTACATTTCAGTATTAATAATTGAGTATACAGATTATTTTGTTTCCCCTTTAAAGGAACTTTCTAGGAAACCTATCTTTCAAAATTACTAAAGAGTCCATAGTAATTTACTTTTTAGGTGTTTGACTGTAAAATGGTTTGTGATGAGGTACAGATGGCTTCATTTTCTATAAGAGTGGTCCTTAGTCACATTAAGTGGTACTACTATTTTTTTTCTATTCCAGACCTTCAAATGCCTTTCATAAGCTATGATACGGATGTTTCAGACAGACAAGTGAGATGTGATTCTGTTCATTGGATCAGGAGATTCAAAGATCTTGGTTATGTTTCTTGCTGAGGTGCCAAGGCTCACTGAAGAGGTGATAGGGTGACCAGGATATCTATATTATGTTTTGGACCTACAGGTACAAAGCAAGACCTATGAACTTGAGTTATAGAGGCCAGGAGTGATGTCTTGTGCTGTCTGGAATGGCATTAGATGCTATATTTAGGGAAAGGAGTCCCTCACTGGTCTAAGGTGACATTGATTTTATGGAGACATGACTTGCATCCTTGAAGTTGCCTTTGTCAATGATAAAGGGAATCTAGACTGACTTGTCCAGTCATGGACATTTAACTTTACTGTAAAAGTAAAGTTAGGTGAGCTGAATTCTACGTTTGAGACCCAAGTCCAAAACCTACTGCTCTAATCTTCTGTTCAGCTGCCAGTTCATCCTGGGAGGCCCATAAAATATTTAAGTTTCTAATTTCTATTCTTCTCCTGAATTTCTTAGAAAAGCTGAGTGACAAAGCTAGCATTTAGAAACATAAATTGTTAGATCTCTATCTCCAAAGTGTATTGATGTCATACCATGGACTCAAGGAGCCTTAATGCCTTACAGCTTTTAAGTATGTTTGTTGAAACACATCTGGAATTGATCCTGTTTTCTCTAAGAAAGTCTTATCATTAGGATACTTGTTTAAGAATTGGGTTCAGGACTTGTTTCAGCTTGAGATAACTCAAGGCTGAATTTAGTTAACCATGAATAAGGCCCAAGTGTTATTTCAGGTTTATCTGTCTGCAGAGCTGGTGGACATAGCACAGGAACTAAGTAGACCTGGGGTGTCAACTAAAGGGCAGCTGGAGGTCTGCCCTGCACACATTTATGACTCCAGATGCCCTTGTATAAGCAACAGGAAGAATCTTCAAACATCAATGTACCATCTTCAGGGGGAAGCAATGGTATAGCCAAAATCTGCGGCTGACTTCTCATAGCTGCTGTCTTTATGAGAGCCTGCTCCAGGTAGGCAAATTCTCTGAACAGCTCTTTGATGCATAGTTCACCCCACCAATCAATTAGGAAGCCTAAGACCCCAATTTAGGCAGCCTGTGACTGTCTAATTATTGTTCTTAATTTTACTAACTCCAAAAAGGGAATTAAGAGATGATATAACTCTTTGAGACTGTGCCCAAGCAGCCAGCACTTCATTAATGAAATTATCCAAGAGTCAAAAACCTGCTTCTGGACAATCTGCTAACTGCCTAAATCCTGATCCTCCAATTGTGTAACACATGCCTATACAATCTTTGGATTTTGTTACTTTATCCCACACATTTATTGTATATGTAAAGCTGTAAGAATAGTTTTAACTCCTGAACCTTGCCAAGTTCTGTGGCCCTATAAATGAACAGGGGATGCCAATCCATTCAGGATTTGCTGCATAAAAGTAGAATAGAATGTATGCTTTAAGTTTAGTGTGAACTTGTTTTCATTTGAAGGTAGAAAATTCTGATTCATTCTGTTTTGTTAGGGATTTGAAGTGGCATCTCTCACCCAAATGTTCTAAGCATCAGGCGAGTAGATTTTCTGGGGTTGGCTGCTCACAGCCTCTCCTTGCAAGATGCGATGTTCCACTTCACAGAGAGTGATTAAATATTCATTAAGCTAGTGAAAGAACAAGCTTCTCAGAAGACAGAAAGAGTCTGGTACTTAAGGCAGTCACCTGGGAAAAAGGGAGATCTGGATTCCAGTCACTGCTGTAATGATTACTTAGTATTAAATACATACACTGGCTCACGAACTGGAACCCAGCTTCTTTTTTCTCGTGGGGAGGGGTTGACTATCAAGCACTTGGCACTTTCTGTCTATTCCAGTGATTACTTAATTATCCAGGAAAGCTGTGGTTGGGGAGAACAAGCACCTCTCTAGGAGGTGGGAGATTGTAGTTCCATGTGGCAAAGAAAAATAAGTGTGCATTTTTTAGGCCCTTTTATTATCCAAAAGCTAGAAGAGGAACAGAGCACCCTTTCCTTAGGGAGTAAATGCTGTAATTCAGGGCTTTAGAAACATGGAATTCCAAGTGGAATGCAACATCTCCTCTAATTCAAAAGTAAGTTGCAGCACAAGGAGAAAGTTTAAGGCATATGTTTCATATAGACATTTCCTGAAGTGCTTCCTTGACTAGGATGTCTTTGTGGATTCCATGTTTTTAGTACAATCTGTAAAGAAACAGGCATCTTACTTAGGACTACAGATTTTGCTGGAGAATTTAATCTGTTGGATAGGTGCTATCATATTTAACTAAAATCCCTTGCAGCTCTATCCTTTAAGGTAATATTCTCAAAGACACTTCGTGTTGCTTTCATAGCTTCTCTTGAAGTCAGTGTAGATTTTACCATGGACTTAAGAAGGGGCAGACCTGTACTAGCAGAGATATCTCTTATGCCCCATTTTCCCCATGCAATTTCAAAAGAAAGAGAGTATATATCCTGTTAAACATGTTTCCACAACAATTTAATTCTTGATACAAAGATGATGGATTTCTTGCTTTGATTTTTTTAAACATGTATGTTTCTATGCTGAGAAATATAAAGTTATGTACATTGATGTGAATAATTTGAACTTCTAATATGTGTGACGGAGATGAGGCTCTCATTTATCAACAAATGACCTAGGAAGTTTTAGGGTTATGCTGCATGGGGTGAATGTGAGCATTAAGTTATGTCTATGAACTTGCTAATTCAGGACCTGAATTACAAATATCAGGCCAAGAAAACACCTATTGGACATTGAAAATTCAGGCATTAGGCAGTGAGAGAAAGAAAATTAATAGAAAGAAAAGAAAAATAAATATTGACTTGTTTGTAGAACACATTGAAAAGGAAAAAAAAAGAAACAGTGAGACAAATCTTTGCCATGTCACCCTATGAACCAGAGGCAAATTTTCCCTTGGAGAGATAAACGACTGGTTTTCCTTGCCTCAGAAAGAAGTTGGAAAAAGTGATTCAGGAAAAAAAAGGGGACTAGATTGATTTTTGCATAAAGATAAATCAAAGTAGACCTCAAATAACCCCTTCTCATGTTTTGTATTTTCTCCTTTCTCTCACTCTCTCTCTTTCTCTCTCCCTTTTCTGCCTACCATTAATCTGTTGCTGTTTCCCTTTTTCTTTTTTTTTTTTTTTTCCTCTTTCACATCTGCTATTTTTTCTTTCTTCCTTTACTCTTATCCCTCTATCCAACCTTGGGCATTCCAGACTCCCTTGCACAGAATAATCTTCAAAATCATCCTTAAGTGGAGGATGTAGCTGCAAACTCATTCACAGCTACTTCTTTCTGTCCCAATAGAACAAAATATTTATCCAGAAAGGCATGATAGGAAAGCTAGGATCCTCTGTCTCTGAAAATAGAGTCTTTGAACTTTTCAGCCAGAGGAAGTTTTCTGTTGGCTATCACTTATGAAAAACTGTTGGCTTTGTTCATTTTTGTTCTTATTTGCTAAAGTTCAACAAGCTGAAAGAAATATCTGGGCCTTGATCCTTGAATCTATTGAAAGCACAAAGGAGAAAGAGGGGACTAGAAAGGAAAACTATTAGGTTAGCACAAACTAAGCTAGTGTGTGCTCTTCCAGACTGAAAGAGAGCAAGATTAAGGATGAGGCAAGAGATATGGAAATTCTCCCTAAAGGCTCTGTACTTGTCTGCTGTTAATAACCTTTCTTAGCTTCAACACGCCAGCAGCTCTCCGCACTACCTGCCTTTCTGAAAAATAAAAGGATAAAAGACATTTTAAATAATTCCAAATTTAGTCATGTTAAGAAAAAAGAAGTGAAGAAATGAGAAGCCAGCAAGCGAGTGAGTTCCTTGGTGTGGCTCAGAAGTGCTGGAGCAGGTGGCTCACCCTGGGGGGACAGCCAGCACTATGCTGGCCAGTGTTCCTCTCTGCCCTGGCATCTAAGATTCGTGTTCCAATTAGCCCTTAAACTGGGAAGTACTCAGGGATGCTGCTAGGTCACATTTTAATTAAAATTCAGAAGATTCTTGGAACACATTGGGAAGCTCATAAAATAATTTTACTCGTAACTGTTTTACTATTGTCCCCATTCCTCTTCACTAAACCTCCCACTTCTAACAAAGGAATCAGAGACAAGTCTTTCACCTTACAAAGCAAAGCAAAGCCTGGTCCCCACCACGTGACATGCTGATGATCATTTTAAAGGAGTCACTCTAAATTAACTTATTAATGTCAGACTGTTCCTGTAAGTGCAGCCAATACAATTGTATGTAAGAAAAATCCGTCAGAAACTTTAAGTGCCAGAGATACCACTTCTGTTTCTACATTTCTGTTTTGGTTTTTGGCACTCAGTCTAGCATCAAAAGAAATGCTACTGATCATCTGCAGTGTCACTAGGACAGACAGTCAATAAAGTCTGTCTGTCAAAAAAAGGAACTTGAGTGTCAGCAGACTGGGTAAGGTGTCCTGCTCTGGCATGCAGGGTGGCCAAAGAAAAATAATTAGACACTTCTTAAGGGACTCATGAGAGACTTCATGCTGATTCCTGTGATGTCAATGACACTCAGTAGGAAAGGGGCAACAAGGGGCAATTATGTATCTGATTGCTTTCTTTTAAGTACTTACATAACAGATCTTCAATCAGCAACAAAACGGGGTGTTTTAAGCTCTTCACGAAGAAAGCAAGCAAATAATCCACAGCCTTCTCAGTCTGAGGGCAAGAATTTGTAGATATGCATGTCCTGATTGTTCCCTTGGCACTAACTTCAGGAGGAAAGCTGTGAACACACACACTGAATATACGCCTACCCAGGGGAGGATCTTAGGGGAAGAGCTCAGGCAGGTGTACACATAGAACCTGGCTGTTCCACACCTGGGTGGCTAGTTCAGGAACAGAATTATTGTATATCTTGGTGAAGCGTTTCAACCACCAGACTAGTGTGTAATAATTGGGAATCACAGGGATACCATACTCAGCAGAGCCCAGACAATTAAAGGTCAGACTGAACAGGTCTAGCAAATCAGGTTCATCTGGGAACTTCTCCATCCTATTAGCATTTTTTAAGTGATGACAGACACAAAACTGCATTCTGAAAAGTCATCTCAGTTGCAAAACCCCAACAACGACCAAATAAACAAAAAACCCAATAAAGAAGGTGATTTAGTACAGTTATTTAAGAAATCCACACATTGTTAACTCTAAATAATCTAAATCTAAACAATTGAAATCTTTGAAGGCTATCTTGCAGCTGCATGAAATCCATTTATCTTCTGGTGATTTTCTTAATAGCACTTAAGGCATTAGTCACTATAGCTTAGTCAGAGCTCCTGATACTCTGGCAACACTCCTGAAATGCTGAGAAATTCCAAACAGTTTTTATGTCAGAATAAAAGGGAGGAGGCATAGATAGATAACCATAGTTTTACAGGCCATTTCTAATAAAATGAAGATTACATGGCCATTACATGGCTAGCCATGCCAGCCAATCACCTCTTCTAGATCCCTCTAAAGTCACCAATTTTGAGAAAAGATTTGCTGAAATGCCATCACCATCCCCTCCACCAACTCAGAATCCTTTCAGAATTCACCCTGCCAAATACTACTTAAAATTATTGAAAATAACCATTGAAATTAACAGCAAATTACTTGGTTTCTAAGATGTGAAAAAATTGCAGCCTACATTAATGAAGCTCTTAGTTTTGAGAGTGAAAACAAAACCCTGTAGTTCACAGAAAAAAATGCAACTATAAGTGATTTAAAAGCAGCCAGACACTAGAATCTGGGAAATATTAATTAGTGTACTGTCCAGTTTTGCATAATATCCTGTCTTTATTCTAGTTTTGGTTGAAAACAAGAAAAAAAAATCAAGGTAGAATAAAAAGACATGTATTTTCAAAATAGAGTTATTTGTGCGCACACTCTAGATGGTTATTTGCATTGGCCATCTAGATACTGTAAGAAGAAATGGACAAGAGGGAAATTTTAGACACTACTGCTGTTTTTCATAGTCTTAAGAAATTATAAACCTGCTGATGTTCATCTTTAGGATTTTTTTTCTTCCTTTATACTGTTCCTGACCTAAATTCATTTGCGCTGGACTTTAAGATTCAGCACATCTGTGTGCTACTTTATTTTTGTTGTGTGCTGGGAGAGTCCAGAGCTCTCTCTCTGCTTTCCTTTTGTTATCAACCACAACAAAACCATGTGCAAGTTTAGTTCTGTAGCAGATCATCTCAAGGCTGTGAGCAGCAGTTTCATTTGGCTCTCATCATCCTCCTGGCACAGCTGGTATGGAGTCCACATCCACCAGATTCCATGTAAGAGAGGCTCTTGTCCTGACATGGATGTGTCAATGTGACATGTTTAAAGAAACCAGAGTGTAAAACTATGTTTTAATTACAAGTTCCTAAGTGGAAGACACAGCATTGCTTTCATTTCTTCTAGTGGGTTTTTATCTACAAGAAAATACCTAGCAGTTTATACCAAGAATGAAGGAACACAACAGACAAAATGTATTCTTTTTGTGGAGGTTGGGTCAAAGGCAGCTCATTCCTGTTAAAATATTTTGGAAATGATGATGACCAAAGGAAGTGGAAGCATTTATATGTTTACTGAGTTAGGCTGGGATTAGCACTGCAAGCTTCAATCAGAGGTAATTGCCTCCTTTTACAACAGCAACAAACAACAACAAAAATATGCTTCTGGGGAATGATGTTTCCCTTCTGAAAGCAGATGTCCAAATACATCATGTGAATTGAGATCTACAAATGTATAGTGCTCCTCACTGCCTCAGTATTTAGAGAAATAACTTATATGTAAACATCAACATGTAAGACATCTCAGGCTGGCCAAGGGAAACCTCACACACATTATATTTTTCTAGGTACAGATTCAGGAACATCGCTTAAAATGCACATCTAAAATACATGCAGATACTTCATCGCTCTCATCAACCAGTTCCAGTAAAAATTCAGATATCCAGCTTTGTTTACCTCACACATTCACAGCTGAAAAAACTGCTTTTTGAAGGAGATGTTGGAGTGATCCAAAATGATCCAAGGGAGTTAGCTGTCAAGTGTCCTGGATGGTCAGAGGCACTCTGACCTATTCTGCTGCTACAGGGTTGAATGGTGCTTTAGTTATAGAACACTATGGGACCCATATATTTATTTATTTGTTTAGTGTAGGAAAAAAACCAAGAGAAAACTACATGAAACCTTTAAAATTAAAACAGATGTATTTAGGCAGTAAACAAATACTTTTGGAAGAAACACTTTTAGGAGGAACATATTTTTAATGATCTTTTGGATTTCAGTGCATTATTTTTATGGCTGCTTGGGATTAGGAGGGAAAAGAGCACAAATTATTTTGTTTATTTCCTTTCTTTTCACACATGTCATACCTTGAAATATATTGAAGTGATGGTGTATTTCTGCAAGTATCTCCATGTTTTGGGGAATACAGTTATTTTGAAGGAACCTATCTTTGCTTGCTCATTGCCTTGTTTTCTTGATTTTTTTGTCACCCTCTCTTTCTTTTTCCCATTCTCCTATGACTAACTGGAAATTGATTTTTTTTTCTAAGTAGGATGGTTATTTCTGTGCTCTTTAGCTAAGTATTTAATTTGACACTTGATTTAAAAAAATCCTCCTGTTGGTTTGTCTTTACTATGTATTGCTTTAATGATCCTTGGTAGGCTTCCTATGCATTGATTAATACAAATAAATAGAATGTCAGTATTATGGTAAGAAGGAATACACATACATATATTTCCTGTATATTAGTAATCTGACTCTTTTTTTCTCTTTCTCCCTCTAAATGCAATTGCATCACAAAATTGATTTTGCTCCTTTCCAATGCAGAGCTACAGTGAAACAAAAACCCCCAACCTCTACAATTAATGGGAAACCTAATTCTTTCTTACAGGTGAGAAACTTTTGGAAGGAAAAATTAAATTTTTTTGACCTGCACTGCATGAGTATTATGTATCATAAATCTAATAACTGATCTTGCCACATATAATTCAGCCAAAAAACTATTGTTAAAAACTGAAAAAAAATTTGAACCCACTATTTGGAGGGAAACCTGATGAAACATTTTCTCATTTCATTTGTGAAGAACTCTGTTTTGCTACTCGGAATAAAATAGACATCTAAAGTAAAGAGCAGCAAGACACAATATCTCATCAACTGAAATGAAAAATCTCATTTATCTGATCACACATTCCTATTATATTTGTATTTTTCCAAAGAGCATCAGTTCATCTAATGTAAGACTGGGGGAAGGGAGATTAAAAACCTGATGAAAGAAAAAAGTCCCCTGGCCAGATGAGTTTTTAAGAGGCTGTCATATGCTGTGAGAATAACCAGAATGCAAAGCCAGCTCTAGCAGGGGTGGAAGTGGATATCTCCACGATGACTTATCTCCTAAGGACTTTACAGAAGCTACTGCCTTATCCAGAATAAATTTTCAGGAAGACTGCATGTCAGACTATAATCATGACCAAAAGGTTTCTCAGCTGGCTGATAGGTAGTTATCTTTGCAGACCCCTGTATCAGGACACAACACTTCTTTTGCAAGTATTTATATCATTATTGACAATTCAGATGAATTTGTGACCTCTGTGTTGGGGTACATGCTGAACTCAGAGTTCCAAAATAACTAGCCATGGCTGCCAATACAAGCAGCACCATCCTTTTCTGCTACTTTCACTTAGGGTTCTCTGCTTTTAAGTATCCAGGAGCACTTGATGGTGCTGGCTTGACCTGCCAAGATGCTTCTTCCCTTTAATTAAAATATCTGCTTTAACATATAATCTGTCAAATAACTACATTAATCAGAGTGCTAGAGAGAGATATGGAAGGAAGAGAGTAGAAAAACAGACACAAATATTTAGAAAATTCCAGTTAATGTATGTTTGGAATCATACTTCAGGAATTCACACTAAAATACAACTGCTATCTGTAGTACTAAAAAAAAAGTCAATTAGTAGATCTGGTTGCAAAATGAAGCTTCTATTTCACAGGAATTTTCACATTTCAAAATGCACTTGCCTTTAAAATGTGTGAAATGCTGAAATCTCAAATTATATCCTGCCATAGAAAGCCTGCAACATTTTTTATTCAGTAACTTCAAATAATCCTATTACAAATAATTACTTTGATAAAGCCAAAATGTTTTATTTATGAAAGGCATAATATTATCATGTGAAATGGGTATAACAATGTTCAAGACTCCACTTTGATTTTGAGCTACTCAGAATCATCTAGAGGGTCACAAAAGAAATTTTTTAATGAACAGCACCCTCAAAAACATCTAGAACCCCTTTTCACTGACATTGTACATGCAGCAGCTGAACGAGGGGAGATGCAATAGCATCCATCCACAACTGCAATTGTGAATTGCATGTTTCAGGTACCCCTTCATGGCAGTGCTCACAGTCCAGGGGAGCTAGCAATATAAATCATGGGGCATAATGTAATGGAAAGGCAACTTGATAGAAAAACACCCTGCAATTTTAGCAAACAGCATGTGCACAGTGTTGGTTTACAGCATAGAGGGTGTTCAGTAAAAACTGATTAGCTGCTACACAAGCTGCAGAAGCCCACTGAGTTTGACATGACATTTCTCCAGAGCCACAAGTGCTGCCTCAGAGGACTTTGGCAACAAGCAGTAGCCAATCTTAGCTGTCATATTGTGCACTGGTATGGACTGGGGCAGTTGGTCATCCAGCTAGTGAGCGCTTAGACTTGGTTTAGGTAGTGAATCCTGCTAAATGCTTCCTAGAGGAGGGCATGGGAGGATTCTCCCAATGGCTGTTGTATCCAAACTCATATCTGTTTGACAATCCCTATGGTGAACTCTCAAATATCTCATTTCTCTCTCCTCCTGAAGTTTTTCTCAAATTCTCATGTTATGCTAACTTATCAGGCACTGCTGAAATTGTCACAACAGCAAAAAAAAAGGGACAGGCTGTTACCGAAACACGCAAAGGAACTACATCTCCCTACAGTCACTGATGAGGCTTTAGGGGATGCAGTGAACGACTGTGATGTTCACAGTGTCATATCCTCTACTGGCAGTCAATAGGAGAAATTGAAAGAATATTTTAGCACGTTTCAGTGCGAAGATTTTACCTTCCCAAGGGCTTCTAGGCTTCCTCTCCCAGGCTGAAATAGCATGTGATGATGACATTCTAGCTGAAACCTTTGCATGAAAGGTGACACAGAAAAGAGAGGTCATTCTACAAAGTAGTAGGATTATGGTATCCTCCCTGAAACTGTGGATTCAAGTTCCTTTAGGAAACAGAAGGCATTAATCTCACTTGAACAACATGGGTAACCACTTCACTGAGATTCACCATCATTCGTTATTCTGCTGGTATTTCTTAGGGAGCCTAATCTTTTAAATATATTAGAGGTATGAAGCAGATGCGGCACAGCACTGAGATGCTTCTGGAATGGGGAAAAGATGGAATTTAGTGGTTTTGGGCAGCATTAAATGACAGCAGCTGGGAGCATGACGGCTGCAAAAGCCATTCGGGATCAACTGGCTTTTAAACAGAGATACTAAAGAAATAGCTTTTGGATTTAAATGTATAAAATAGTAGGAAAACACTTCAATGTCATTTAAAACCCTTTGTGGACCTGTCTCCTACTCCCTCTATAATTTTTCTTGTTCACTTGTCCTTTTGACTAAATTTAAATATCAATATTCTCCATTAAAGAGACCACAGTATGCACGCTTTTGAGGACACTTAACTGTCTTTTGTCCATAATGTCTGTGCTTTTCACAGTTTAAGTTTTTCAATAGTGAAGCTGAAATACAGACCACCAAAAGCAGATTTCTCTTCCTATATAACCCTGCAAAATCAGGCATTTGCTGTACACCGTCAATACTGTTTTCAACTTCATTCACTAACACTGGCTTTGCCATGCTTTTCTGAATAAATTGACCATTGAAAAAAAAAGGAAAATAAGGAAAAAGAAAAGGAAAAAACTAGCTGAAATTCACAGGTGTGCTCATCTGCTTTGAATGCTTGTGATAAAATGTGAAAATACAGTTATTCTTGCTGCAGATGTTGTTTGGAATTGTTAACAAGAGTTTCTCACCAGCTTCAATGCTTCAAGTATTTAACAAAAACAACCAGAAATCTTCATACCCAGATTTGAGTAAAGCCAGTCCTTGATGGCTACAGAATTGTGTGTTTAATCTGAATATGCTTCAGGTCACTGCTCAAAGCTGCCCTTAATAAGAATACCACTTCCAGTTTCCCTTTCTAATAGCTATAGAATTTTTTTCTAGTCTCTGAAAACATATGATCTCTCAGGCATCTTCTGAGTAAATAACCTTTTCTATGTCAGCTTCTCTGCCCAGTTTAGTTCTCCAGTGAACTCCACAATTTTTATACAGATTTTATTAATGGTTATTTGTCTGAAAAGATTATCCTTCCCCCTCAAAATCTTTCCAGTTCTACTTTGCTTCACTTTGGGTTTCAAGAAAGTCATTTATAGAATGATTTGCATTTTGTAGGATTGGTCTTGACACACCTTTCTGATAGATTTTTCCTCAGACATGAGAGTTCTTATGGAAATGACACTTGGCTTTATGCACTTTCCATTTCTTATCCCTGACAGTCTGTTCGACTCACACAAGCCGGCACGTTCTCAATCTGTGGCGCCCAACTGAGATTATCATCTTTGTACAACTTGTTAATGCCAGTGACATTTAGAAGTCTCTGCACTGAGCTATGAAATAATTCAGATGCAGAAAGAATCCCCAAAAAAGGCATTTGAAAAGAGCACCTGCAGACAAAAAAAAAAAAAAAAAAAATTAACATCCACTCTCATGAGCCTTGGATTTTGCCAAACAGATCTGAAGCTCCCTGAATAAGAGTAGGGACATTGACCAGCTCTCTTGGGATGGATGGGCTAGTTAAGATGACATAATACTTCCATCATTATGTCAGTTCTAAAGTCCAGATACTTTACCCTTGATCACAGAAACCAAATTTCACCCTCCTTTCCCATACCTTTTAAAAAGTGTATGTTCATTATGTGGTTCCTCAGTTTTCTACTTGCTGCTCTTGATGTGATGCACTGCCTCTTATCTTTGGCCTTATTCTATCTCAGTGGTTCTCTAAAAGCTGTCCATTGTTGCAAATTAGGCTTTGCTCTATGAAAAGAAAGGAGGCTTTAACTCTGTTCCACTTTACTCCTTTTAGGACATTCAAGTGGTGAAAAGGCAGAAAAGATTCATAGTATATGGAAGACATGTTTCCTTGAGAAAAAGCAACTGAACTTCAAGTATTTTTAAAGTTTTCTTTTCACATCACTAGTGTCTTTAGTCCTACTGGAGAACTTGCCTTTGTAAATACAGCTTTTCACCTTAAGCCTGGACATAAAATCACATTCTGCATTCACTGGGCACTAAATTTAGAAGATGGTATAGCAATGTTTGAAATGAGAGGGTGATAATTTAATTCCACAGCTACTTCAAATATGTAAGCGAAAATGTATATTGACAAGTGTACAAAATACTTTAAAATATTGTGGCTGGTTTCTTGTAGAATGAAAGGTACTGCTCTAAGTATTTTATTACCCAAAACAGTGAGTGTATGATGACTGCAGATGCCCTCCCAACCTAAAGGTATTTCAGATAAAGGTATCTCACCTGAATGTCTCATCTGTTTGGTGTGTAGTTTTAGGGTTATACTCAGCACCATTTTGTGACCATGAAGTATAGAAAATATTAAATAAGATCATGCTTGAAAAATTGCCTTTTCCATTCTTGCAACATACCCAACATGAATGTTAGGCACATTAAAAAGAATTTTCTGTTTTTTGAAGACTGACAGACTGCTATTTTTCCTGAAACAGCATTATGTCAATTGATACTGTCTAATATCAGAAACCCCCAAATAAACCTTGAAATTTCTTGAGCAATATCTGCATTAGGCAATCAGATTTATCTGACTGCCACTAATTGCAGCTGTTACTGCTGAGTGAGGCAGTACCATGCAGAACAAATACAAGCTTTGGTTCTGAAAACAATATACCCATATTACAGCATTATGGCACTTTAAACAAGAAATCTTCCTCCTCTGCAGGGCTAATTAGCTCAGTTCAG
The DNA here is from genome assembly GCF_047830755.1 of Zonotrichia albicollis. Classification (NCBI taxonomy): domain Eukaryota; kingdom Metazoa; phylum Chordata; class Aves; order Passeriformes; family Passerellidae; genus Zonotrichia; species Zonotrichia albicollis. The sequence goes on along the minus strand of NC_133820.1, from coordinate 81,359,583 downwards.
GGTTGCATTCCTGTGATCACAGTGTTTCATGTCATAGGGCTATCAAGTATTATGTGTTGGTCTCTATACTGTAAACATAAGCAGTCAATAACTAGGCTATTATTTATTAAAAAGGTACAGAGTATTAAATTCAAGATTTCATGTCAGGTTCAGCTCTGTTTTTGGATTTTCAATTTTGGAAGTATTTTTCACTTGAGTTTTTACTGCTTAGACTGTGGTTCAGTGGGATGCTGGAGTGTATCATGGCCTAAGCTCCTTTCTGCAGGTAAATCCTGTTCTTTCTGCTCCTACCTGGGCAATGCTGCTGCTCATCTTACACCACTGTAATTGCTCAGTGGGTCCTCAGTGATCCACCCAATATCATCAGCCCTTTGAAAGCTATCCTGTCATAACACAGCAATGATATCAACAAGTATTTAGCTTCTGGTAGGTCTCCAAACAGAGTCAGTCTGATGAGTGCCAGGTTAGCAAGGAGGAGACAGAAGGACCATGTTGCTGGGGAGAAGAAAGACAAAACCAGCAAGGGATGACTGGGAACTTCTCCCTCTTTTTGGAGGTAGCTGATAAATAAGGCAAGTTTCTGGAGAAGCCATGGCCCTATCACATAAATTAGGCGAGTCCCAGACTAAAAATATCCATAACTGGGTAAAGTCTGCATCACAAAGGCCATGGTCCCATACTACCGTTCTCCCTCTTTTGTGATAGGCAGAGGCAAATTTATCTTAGCAAGATCCAACCAGCTTCTGGAATTCACAACTCCTGAGTTATGAGGGCATTAAACCAGCCCTTTAGATGACACATTTAAAAGAAAATAGGCCTAAAATTCACATAGATTTTAAATAAATGGACAAAAATTTCCATACTGTATGAGCAACTGAAAAGTAGTTATTCTGCGGGAAATGCTTTCCACCATAGAATCATGGAATGATTTAGTTTAGAAAAGATTAAATAACCATTAAAATGACACTGTCAAATCCACTACTAAACCATGCCCCTAAGCACCCAATTTGTGTGTCTTTGAACACTTCCAGACAGTGATTCCCTTGAGTGGTCAGCCATTGCTTGATGTTCTTTATAGTGAATAATTTTTTCCTAATATCCAAACTAAATGTCCCCTGATGGAACTTGAGATCTTTCACTCTTGTCCTATCACTTGTTTTGTGGAAGAAAGGCTGACTGACATGGTGTCCCTACCATGGGGAGGAAAGGAAAGGCATGAGATGCACTGAGCATCCAGGTCAAGAGGTGCAACCATGGATAACTTTTCTAACATTAGAAGAATGAGAGGAGGGTATTTTTTGAGATAAGGTCTGAAGATTTGGGGAATTTATCAAACCCCTATACATTAAATGGTAGCATTGTCTAAAAAGCTGTATTTTTATCCGTGGCTGTGAGAAACTGTAGTATTTAGTGTATATAAATATTTGATGATTAACTTTGGTTAAGAGCTATGCTATCTCTGTTCATATCATAAATCCAAGCTCTGAAGCAATAGCTTGGACAAAACACTAAGGACTCAATTGTGCCTTGAAGGCACGGCAGCACATGGGGGATAATGCAGAGGCACGTCACCTCAGCAGCAGCTCCAGGAGGGGCTGTGCCTCAGGCAGGCACTCTGCCTCCTGCAGCTCCTGGGGAATGCAGCTAATGCACTCCACTTACATGGGCTGCAGCATGCACTCCAGGAGACTCTCCTGGCCTCAAAAGACCTGGAGCTTGAGACCCCTCAGCCTCATGAACTTGCCTTGCTTTCTGTGAAAGAGCTGCATCAGCAAAGGTCCTAGCTGCAGTTTTGAAGGAGCCACCATGAAGTCAAAGAGCTCCTCTTTGAGCTCTGTACTTTGCATATTTGAGTGCTGTTTGAGGCAACTCTCTAGAAATCCAGCTGGAAGGCAGTAGAGGTGTCTCAACAGCACATTTGCATTCTGTTGGGAGAGGGTCACCACTCCGCACCTCACGTGACAGCTGTCTCATCTAGTGTTGATGATGTGCCCTAAGATTGCACTGGCCTGTCCCAGGATGTCAGCTCAGGTGCAGTATCAAGGCTGATGGAAATATTGTCCACCAAGAAGAGTACAAGGACTGCAATGAAATCTGGTCCTCACCAGGAAAGTTGTTAGCAGAGAGGTTCATTTTCTTCTGTTCTGCAGGCCTGAATACATAGTCTCACTCTACATCTCTGAAAATACCTTGCAATATTCATAAACTTGATGTTATACAGAGGAGACTTGACTTTAACTTTTTTAAGGGAACAAATTTTGCATGCAAGCGGACTTTCACCATTTTTGTAATAAAATAAGACACTGGCAAATGTAAGAAACAGTAAGCCTGATAGATAAAATTGGAACTCATTATTTTCTTGCTGTTTAAAATATGCTAAAGATGTTAGACATTCCATTTTTGTCTCTGTTCATAGTGTGCTTACTCTAAGTCCTTGTTCTGTGAACCCTTCATATACGTATGAGGTTCATATATGCTGCTGCAAATTTGTGTGTCTGAAAGAGTGATCTGGCTGTGGGTGTGAGACTCCAGTGGATTACAGTGGTTACATTATCCTGACAGGTAATTGCATAGCTCATTCTTAAATCCATTCTCCCCTAGGCTATCTATTCTTCCATTTATTATTCTTGTTTCTAGCAAGTGACTGATGACTGAGTTGAACTTATGGTAACAACCCCTTCCTTTTCCACAGAATGCTACAAAGAACAGATTATTTATTCCTTTAAGATCATTTCACCTTTTTAAAAACACTGAGAATATCAACATACCTCCCTCTCAGGACTTCTCTAGTCTGAACAACCTGATTATGTCAATCTTCTCCTGCAGTCCCTGTTTTCTCGCACTCTGATCGTTGTGCTTTGAGCTCCTTTGAGATGTTGTGCATTTCCACTGAAGTGCACTGGCCACCATAATGCAGCTGAAGAGCCACCAATGCTGAATAAACTGGATTGACTTGGGCTGCTCATATTCTACCACCACACTCCTCTTTATTATGCAATTCATTATATTACCTGTCCAGGATTTGGTGTGGTAGATAGGGCTGTAGAAAGAGCAACGCTTTTAGACAGCAACCCAACTAATACAGGAAGACTCATTGAAAATCTGATGATGGAATAAAAGTTTGGGTGAAAGGGATCACAGACTTATCATGCTGAGAACAGGAAGGAGGGAGAACAGCAGAGTAGGCATAATGGACTTCAGAAAAGCACTCTTCAACAGCTGAGGAAACTGGTAAGTAGGGTCCCTTGGGAAGATAATATAAAGGATAAAGGAATGCAGGAGACCTGGCAGTTATTGAAAGAGACTGTATTAAAGGCACAAAGTAAAGCATTCTGATGCAAAGGAGAGCTTAGAAGAGACAATGAGGCTGAATCAGGAACTCTTTAAGGAGCCAAGAATGGAAAAAAAGGAGATATATTAAAAGAGGAAACAAGGACAGCTGAATAAGATTGTACGTGGAGGATAATAGCACAAGCATGTAGGGATGAACTCAGAAAGGCTAAATTGCAAAATGACTTACAACTAGCAAGGGAGATGAAAGGCAAGCAGACACGGTTCTAGAAATACATTAGGGAGGGAAGAGATGGGAAAGCGACAAAAAGTATCATATCAGTACTGAAGAGAGAAGGAAGGGAGGTAAATAACAGAAGGCACAGAGAAAGGACACTACAGTCTTTTTTTCCTGCTTTCAAATTAAGAAAACAAAATGAAGACGTGTTAGAACAACATCAAAAAATGCACCCTCAAATTAATGGAATGTTAGCTGTAGAAGCTGCAGAGTCATCTCTTTTTGGAGTTTGTGGATGCTTAATGAAGACTGGAAGAAGGCCACTTAGGCTAAAGTCTGTGGCAAATAGTGGAGCACAGCAGGAGGGGCTATGGAGGGGCAGAGTTGGTGTGAAGACCTTAAACCCACAGAGTGCCTTCTTTCCAAGTGGCTTTAATTTGGTCCCATGCATCATGTTTAGTGGGCTTTTGGTGGGTGTTTCCAGTTTAGCTTAATCCAGGAGGACCTCATGAGACTGAGTGTGAACTAAAGCATGAGGGCTATTGGGAGATTTATTTCAGAGGCATGTATTTGATTTGAATTAAAAGGGTAATGTTGGTGTAGCCATTTAGGACTAAACTGGGGGAAAATGAGGGAACTAGAGAAAAATATACCTGTCTTCAACAGCAAGTCATTCTAACCTCATTTTTATTTGAAAAAGAGAGAAAAAAATAGTGTTTGATGTAATGAAAGGTTGTAAGTATGTGACATAATCTAACTTTGGATCAATCTGAACAGTCTCATGTAGGACTTTCATGAGCAAATCAGAAAAATAGCTGAATAAAATCACTGTTATGAAAAACACTGTTACACATCTTGAACAGACACATAGAATGGGCAGTCAACATATGGCCAGTCACTATTATTTAATAAATTATTTCCTTGTTCTTTTCATTACAACGTCATCTTCAAACACCATGGAAGGAAATCCACTTTGTTTATTGTAGCCACGCTTTTATGGAGACAAGGGATTTGGCTCAATGCATTGCAAATGTGAGAGCTTGTGAAAGTAATGTTGACGAAGCAGGAAATACGGAGTTTGCTGAGCTTGAATATGGTATTTACCCTTATATGTGATTTACCCTATCAAATGGATAGGACAGAAAATGGGTTCAGAAATGGAGTCATGACCAAAGCAATGGGAAAAAAGTGTGCAGGTATACTGAAGAGAAACAGGGAAACAGGCAATATATGTGAAATTTACATATCCTACAAGATATTAAGAACGGACTTTACATATAAAACTGTTAAAGTCATCCTCTAACAAAGCTTCAGCCTATGACTTCTGTAATCTCTTGTTCAAAGAAATACAAGCACCAGTATTTGAGTGATTCTGTGGTTCTGTGAGCCAGCATCATGCTTGTGCATGTATTCCTTTTATATGCACAAGCATATACCTTTATACACAATTTTAAACAACTGTACAAAAATAAACAAAAAATTATATTCAAGTGCCTTATTATTTTTTAAAACCAGTGTGTAGGAGCAAGTAATGAGACATATTTGATCTGATTATCAAGCATATTACTAAAATGGTTGTAAGACTTCATTAATAAATGTCATTTAAAAATTATTTCAGATGAGTATAAGTGTCTGTGAAATTACTGTTTTCACTGAGTATCTTTTGGTGTTAATAAAAGAGAATATTAACATAAGAAAAATTTGATAGTTCTCTGAGTAGTAGCAGAAGCTTGGTATTTTACCAACTTTTCAGTAAATTATATAAATTGGAAGTCTAGTGCTGCTTACCTTAATGTACTTCTATATATTTTAAGGTTTTACCAAGAAAGAAGCCTCACATAAGAGAAAAAAAAATCCAGCTCTCCAAATTCAAAGTAGTAGTATCATTTAGTAGATGAAATATATCAATCCTGAAAGTCAGCTTCCACTAATGTGCTCATTGCAAAATTATTGGTGGTAATATACTTAATTAGTGAATTTTACATAAGATTTATTTTATTCACAGAAGCTTGGTTTGATAAAATTCTTCACTGCAATTCGTTTAATGGGTAGCCTATAGAAACTACATTAATATTACATCCATGAGCAAAGAGATTACCCCACAGTTAATGACTCCCTTGGGTTGCCCTTTTCTGACAAAGGCACAGAGCCAAAAAATTCCATTTTTTTCCCTTCTGTCTGAAATAAATGTTGCTATGTGAAAAAACAAGTGTTGGTACTTTTTATAATATCTGGGTTGTGAAAAAATGAGTGGTGACAACATAAACTAAGTCTTAAACAAACACTGCTCTGCTTTGTATTGACAAAAATCTGTTTAGGGTAAAAAAAAAGAGACTCCAAAGGCTGTCAATATGTCTGCCAAATGACTCATAAAACATCTAGATGTGATTGGGGCCAGAAGAAGAAGAATTTTGCATCTTAAAGGATTCTGCAAGGAAAATTCTCAAGGCAAACAGGAGTGTCTCTTGGTGTATTCCTCGTGGGCATGAAAACAGTGACAGCTACACACCAGTGCTCCAATGGTTTCCACAACTTGTGGTTCAGAAAATCTTATATTTGTTTGCTTTACTTCTGCCTTTGCTTCACAAGGGCTGAGCTGTCACATAGGCAATACCTGCCATGACAGCATGACTTACCACTATTCTAACACCTTTGTGGGGTAGGAGGAGGCAATTTAGGATCTGCTGCAGATCTAAACCAGCAGCTGAACATGAATCCTGAAGAGAGAAAAGGGAGGAGCAGCACATTTGAAAGGAATGCACTTGGTGGTCTTCCAGAGAGGCTTGAAGTACACTCTCATCCAGCCACATTATTTCAGGCAGGGAGATAAATGTTGTTGAGTGCAATAAAAGATTTCAGTAGAATAGAAGAAATGAGAACTATACAGGTCTTGGGCATGTGCCTACTTATATGGATAACAAAAAAAAAGCACACAGAGATGATGTTATAACAAGAGACCAATAGACAAGTTCTTGCTATCAGAAGACAATTCATGCAATTCTAAGATATCTAGATGCATGAGATGAATTCCTCTCTGCAAGTACCTGCTGTCCTTCACTCAATGTGGAGAGAGGCTAAACAAAATGTCTAACTTTTAACAAGAAAATCATGGCCTTAGAGTCTGAGAACATATATTTTGTCCTGACAAGAAATATATCTTGAAAATATTTAATGTTCAACCTCTTTGAATTTATTTTCTTTGCTTTCCAGTTTCTAGGTCTGCCCAAGGCAGGTTTTGATTCTCACTGGCTTGGCTTATCCTTACCAACCCAAGAAGGCCCAGGCTCAGACCTGAGGACTGATTCTGGTTATCCCTGTCAGCCGTGGCTGTGGACTCAGCCCCTGCTGACCTGTTTTTCCCTCTCAATGCCTGGGCCTGGTTTGGGGCTGTGGGCAGGAGCTTCTCCCTTGAAATTCGCATGGCAGCCTGGATGGAAGTCTGAATACAAACTGTGATATGCCAAAGCAGGCACTAAAACCAGGGTCTGTTCTGGTTTTAGTTACTTTTATACACTACAGTTTCTGAACTACATTATCTTCCCTCTCAAGGATGATAAAAGGTACTTAGCTTTTTTCTTACAGAGAAGATTAACAATATCTTTTTTATTTCCATCTGTTTCATATTTTACCTCATAGAATAATACTAAAAAATCCTGTTGCTTTATAATGGACTCCTAATAAGTGGCTTTTGCAACTGATTAAGTACCTCAGCTTCATTCCTGAGTTAATCAATTGCAGCATATGGTTATTTCTTCATGTACTGCTGCAATGGAGTGAATCTTTTACCATATAAAAGCTCCATCGCAATGATGTCTGCTGCTCTGGTTCTAGACATCAGCTTCTTTTATGGTTGTGTTTTCCATGACTGTGGAACAAGAATCATAACGTGTTTTGTGGTCATGGGAATACGGAAAACGGGAGTAAAATGCATAGTGACCTACTTTTAAGAAAATAATTGGAGCATATCACATATGTTTGTAACATAGAAAGCATATTAATATTTATGAGGAAGTACCTTTACTTTTGTGATAAATTTTAAAAAATAGTTTTATTTTTTTCATGGGCCATGTCTCTGATTTAAAAATAAATGATGTCAATTCTAATTATCTGTTTCTAGTTAATAAATTTCCATCAGATTAGCTGTAATATATTTAATGGAGAGTTAAGAGTGTCATCTAATTTATTCCAAAATATTGTGATGAAAAGCAAAAAATTAAACCTGGAAGTATCAAAAACTGTATTTTCCATAATTTTTGATTTTAATGTCTTCAAAACCTTTAAAATAGTGATGATTTAAGTTCCATAGTCAAAATATTTCCTTTGTAAAGAAACATGAATCAGAATACAATTTTTAAGCTCAGCCATGTTTATATGCATAAGTGATTATTGCATAAGGAGATTAATAATAAATCACAGAGAGGTTTATAAATAAGTTATCCATGGGAAACTGAGCTAGTGCTGCCAATTTACTCCTTTACTTTGTACACATTGGATTGTCATTAAGCTATTTAGTTATAAGCTATTTAGCATTTAATTCCATATATTGCCCTTTTATGAATTTGGGTAATAGACATGGTGAGCTGCACAGCCACTGCTCACTGGCCTGCATGACAGTAGCTGTGCTTAGGAGACTCTCTGGAGATACTCACCTCAGTAGAGATATATATATATGCACACAATTATGTATGTATGTATGTATGCATGCATGCATGTATGTATGTATGTATGTATGTATGTATCTATCTATCTATCTATCTATCTATCTATCTATCTATCTTCTATGTGTGCACACAGCTGCATGCTTATTTTAAATCTGACTCTCGCCCTGACTTGGTCAGAAGTTGCATCATCCCTCAAGTCCATAGCTGCACTGATTAAGACCACTATTTGTCAGCTACTACTGGCAACTTCATTAGATTTCTACACTGAAAAAAATACATTTTTTTCCTCTATAAATTAAATGTGATGTGTCCTGATTATGTGGATGGATGTGGTGGGAATTACTAAAGTGGTCATACATGATCTCTAGCTAGAGGTGTTATCCATCAGCATCAGGTCAAAACCAACATAATATTTCTGTCTGGTTTTGTGAGTGTTTTTTGGCAAAGTGCTCATTCTGCTCATTTCTTTGAAGGTGCTTGTTATTAGGAAACCTTAAAAACAAACAAACAAAAAAATTAAAATTAAGACATTAAGTATTATGCAAATCATATCACACAGCTGTTTTATGATCCTATCACTTTGAAAAAGAGGGAGAGAAGCTCTTTTGAATCTAATCTTACATAGTCCATCTGTTGCAGCATATGACAAGAAGTCAAGCATCTGAACTTTTAGGAGCCCTTATAGATCCTTGACATGGATCTGGCTCTCATCATGCAGCCAGTGTTGATACTTCCACCGATTGCACTGATTGACTGTTGTGTCATATTATCCTTGGCCTTTCCGACTCCCCCACTTCGGGGGATATCAACACTAGTAATCGTCAGGCAGGGCTCAATTGATTATTTTCAGAATTTTCTCTGGCTATTGACCATAATGGAAAAAAATTGTGCCTCTGAATTATTCAAAATGAAAACATACACAGAAGAAATCAATAAGGCACATCTGATATTAAAGACAAATTAAAGCAGGCAGTATAATGTGTCTTGGGGCACCTGCTACAGACAAAGAAGAAAGCATTTTAGAGGTAAAGAAGACTCTTTTCCTCTTTTCCTTTCATTCTTTTACAAGTGATATATTTTAGCTGTCAAAATTAACATCTTTATGAATTAGGACATTAAGGGTTTCTTTTCAACTTGCCTTTTTTAAATGTTAGAATTTAACTTCAGATTTCAGCACAATAATTCCTTCTTTGTATCCGCACAGTGTTTTTAACTTAAATGTAACATGCCATGCTGGAGGGATGAAATTCTAGAAAAATGTTCAGGTCAGAAAAATCACATTAACAAATATCTAGAGTTAGGCACTAAGCCTCTGCTGACTATGAAAGCGTTGAAGATTAAACTAGTGAAGAAAAATATGCCTTTCTGTGAAATATCTGACATGTTAGCATTAGGAAAATGTACCCTATATGAATCAGAGATAGGATTTAAAAAAATCTCCTAAAGAGGGATGGCTTCATTTTTGGGTGGCAGTATTACTGGAGAATCCTGTAACTTTTTATTCTGAGCTTCTTATTCAAGACAAACTATATGTGGGACAATGATGTAGTGGATGTCATGTAGCATCTCTGGTTTTCCATTGATAAGAGTCAGGATTTGGAATCATTAGAATATTCTCTGATTGCAATTCTGCTATGAATGTGGTAAATTTCTCAGCAAGGGCTCCAGAAAAAGTGTTCCATGTCTGTTGTTTGAAGCAATCAAGAGAAAACAACACAGCACTTCTGGTACGATGGGCAGCATTAATACCCTGAACATTTCTAGAACTCATTTGGAAATTTTTACTTGGATTTGATTCCTTGCTTCGTGGGATGATAATTTCTTTTCAGTATTATCCCACTGCCTTCTTTATAGCAAATTTCTATTTACATTAAATTGAAATATGAAAATATATACAAAGGAAATGTCAGTAATGTAATCATGTCTTCTAAGGAAATTTAATCCTTTCCTAAAAGTCTAAAAGAGGGACAATTGATGATATAATAATTACAGCTCACAGGAAAGACAGGTATACCAAGGATGATGCAACAAACCCCAGGAATAACAGCATTGATGGCTGAGTGGTCTTTTAAAAAACTCACACAACTGGAATTTGTTTCCACTCATCATTGAAATCCATACAGGCAGTTCAATCTTATAAAACTAAATGGGTTTTCATTGAGGGTTTTGGGGGATGGAGTAAAGAATGTAAGGACACAAAGCTACTGTGTCAAAGGAGAAACCTGAATGATTTCTGCTATTAGTTTGTCTTTTACTGGAAAATGTGAATAGGCTTAAGCTCTTAATACCAGTACATTTTAACTGCAAGAGGTAGAATTTCCAAAAATATAAATTATTGAGAGATGCAGATAAAATATTTAAAACTACTTAATGTGTTAGGTGCCCAAGTTCTCTTGATCTCAATGGAAAATAGGTACATAAACTGCTTAGCAGTTTAGAAAAAATTATTCTGGTATCCCATCCTCCCATGTAAACACCTAAATACGGCTTAAATTCTGGATAAAGATGCACAATGTGCTGTGGAGGGACCATAAAATATGTCTGGTATTCTTATCTAATTTTACACACCAGTCAGAAATTTAGGAATGTTTTTAAAACAAAAGTCTTTAGTGCTTTCAGAAATATTATAAGATATGCAGGAAAATCCATAGGATTACCAGATATTATACAGGACCCCCCCTATAAAACTTATTCCTTCCTGGAGCTACCAGTTGAGAGTAGAAGGAAGAATCTGTGTTGCTTCAAATAGGAGCAAATGTGTATATTCAGCATGGGAGTCTTAATTTAAATTGTATGTCTCTACCCACATTTTTCAGATCAGAGAGTATTTCTGAGGTCCTGAATGTGGTGGTGACGATTTGGTGTGGCATTTCCTCCTTGCTGAGGTTTGGCAAGGAACCCTGTGACCACTGGTTGAACAGGAGCCATGGAGAGCTACCACAGGTAAGGCTGAGCATGGCCCAGGGCACTTAACTAAATCTCTTTGCTGGCATGTCTCAAAACTGTCAACTGAGATTGAAAGAAAGTGAGAAATGTGCGATTAAATATGGATTGGGAAGGTGGACTGGGTTTCACACTCACATTGCAAAGGCTGAGTTTTGCACTAACCCAGTGCTTACTGAAAGCACAAACTGTAATAGTGGCTGATGTTGAACCATGGCTAAAAAAGAGTTCAGAAGAGTTCTGCCTGTTCAGAAAATGGAATTATACATTGATAATGGGTGGTTGCCCGTTCAATCTTCATGTTGCTTGAAGCTACCTTTTTTGCTTATTGCTTTGCCAAAATGTAATCATGTATCATGACATGGCATCCCTATGACAAACCCCTTAAAATCTGTGCTACTATAGTTAACATACACACCAAAAAATTGTCAGTTTTCAGCTTTGCCCAAAATTTTGGATGCTGTTTTTCAATTTGGATTGAACTTTTTGCTTCCTAAATGTAGGAAAAATATATCACATCACCCTGGATTCACTCAGTGACAGGGAATTACTAAAGTTTTTGTTGCTATAAATGAGAATTTTGACAGTAGAACCAAGTAAAATATGATCAGCTTTATAGAGTCTCTGAAACTAATGATAACACCTTAATACAGTTTTAAAAAAATGCATTTTTTTTTCTGTATTCAGTTCTGCTGGTGATCTTATGTTGCTTAAGTAGATCCAGATGAAGGATGAAGTAGATCCATCCAGTAAGGATGAATCTTTGTAAAGAGATGACACTCTGGATATTGTCCCTATGACTACTGAGGCACTATTATCCTTGGGAACACCAGACTTAAGATTTAGATTATTGGACTGGTAGGAAGGCTTCTTGCATCACAAATCTAGTGCATGTACATGTGTAAAATATATCTTCATTCTCTGTATCTCTGTATTGCTGTTTGATAGTTCGCACAAAAAGGTTTATTTCTCACTACATCTTCTCAGGAAGTGTGTTCCTCTGTGAAACAATAAGACATGATTAAAGCTACAACAGTATTTACAAGGTGTTGCAAGCATTGGAGAAAGGAAATAGATGTGAAAGAATGTAGAAGAGCAATAGTGTATGTAAGCATGGTCCTGAGTAAAAGGGCTAAAGGACTGGATGCTTGGCTACTTGCAATTCCAGTTTGTCCTGTTGTTAAACTCTCTGTTGAAGAGCTGCTCTTTAATCTGTGGTGGAAGGATGTGAAAACAAAGTGAGAACAGGTCAAAGCAGAAGGAAGACATGGCAGGAGTCATCTCAATAGTTTTAAAGTACTTTTCATGCTCTCAAATAACTGAGTGTCATCTCACTTTGATTCAGGCATCTCTGTCAGAGTGACCACTTAGACCTTGTTGAAACAAACCCCCAAGGTCAGTTTAGGTCTAGTTAGCTTTATTTGGCAATATGGATAAGGCTAAATGCAGGTTTAGGTCTAGTTAGCTTTATTTGGCAATATGGATAAGGCTAAATGCAGGTTTGGTTCCCTCTGTCCTACAACACTAGTGCAACTGACTTTGAAACTGCAGGCACCTCAAGCCCTATCCAAAGTATGCAACAGATAGTTCCATGCCACGCTATGAAAAAATTAAATTGATTATGGAGTTAAAGCCCATAGAAAAGGTCTGAAATTCTCATATCCTGTTTCCCAAATTAGGATTACCTTCTACACTATAAAAGAGTCAACATTTCTCCTGTTTTCTTCAGGGTAAAAATTCTGAGAATCTATTTTCAGAGCTGGTTTCAGGATTATGAATGCCAAACAGATGTGTTTGAACATGTCTGAAAATGTGTACTTAAGGTAAAAGACAAGGTTACCTCCTGCTCCATGGCATTTCTCATCTAGTGACCTGACTTGTGGCCTGTTGTACATATGCAGGCTTTTAGGCACATCTTTCTTCCTGTGGACTGTATAAACAGCAAGATTGCTATAAGTTATAGCTGCAGTGCTAATCTTGTACTTTATTTGTGATTTCACCTTCCCTAAAGTTTGCTATTAAACTTTTGGAATAGTGTATGGCTCATAAATTTTAGACTGCAAAAATAGGTTAGACTTATTTTCTGTTCTCATTGCATGTATAAATTTTAGGAAACAAATTATAAACTCTGTGGAGAGGTGTCAGATGATGAACAGGCATTCACCCTGTACACTTCTGAAAGCTGAGTGTGGAAGCTCATGGAAGTGCATCCTTGCTTTTCTCCTGAGCAGTCCCTCCTCACAACTGTCAGAGGCAAATTTGGAGGATGTTTTTTCTGAGGTAAAGCAGACATTGTAAACATTCCTTATAGACCTGCAGAACTTCAAAACCATGAACTGTCAAAAAAAAAAAAAAAAGATGTAAAAGAAACTTGTATACCTCTGGGACATTGTTGTTGTAAGAAGTACAGTTGTAATCTTTTCAGTCTAAGTTCTTACACTGGCACTCTCCACCACCTTCCCTTTCATGGAAGTATCTACGCAGGCCTTTGATACCAGTTAATAGATTTGTCTTGTTGTGTTTTACCAAGTTAAAATCTCATTCTAATAATTTCAGTAAAGTCTATTGCTAGTGAATTCTCAAGAAGTCATTAAAAAATTGTTTTATGGAGCAGGAGGGATGGAAATTTTTTAAAGAAATGTATTCAAAATTATTTCAGAGCTGACTGTTTGAAATGCTTTGGAAAGATGTTGAACCATTGGTACATAGAGATTTTCCTGTTAAATGGGAAGAGATAAGAGATATTGGATGGCTTTAACTTTAATGGTACTACAGACAACATCTATTTATAAAGCAGGAGTAATGGCCTACATCAAGGACAAAAACTGTATTTTTCATTCCTATAATTAAGGTGCATAAAGAGCAAAAGTGAACTCAAGATCTGCATGGTATTTCCACAAAGCCTTTCTCTACAGTGAAGAGCCCTTTACCAATTCAGCCATCAAGTTAATTATAGGGCTGAAACAAATTTGGTTTTTTCAGCCTGAAAAAGGTTTCAGGGAGACCTAATTGTGGCCTTCCAGTACCTGAAGGGAAGCAGCAGGAAAGATGGAGAGGGACTTTTTTGTAGGAGCATGTAGTGACAGGACAAGAGGAAATTGATTCAAACTAAAAGTGGGTAAGTTAAATTGGATATTTGAAAGAAATTCTTTGTTGTGAGGGTGATGAGGCACAGGAATGGGTTGCTCAGAGAACCTGTAGGTGTCTTGTCCCTAGAAGTGTTCAAGGCCAGGTTGGATGGGGCTCTGGGTAACTTGATCCAGTGAGATGTGTCCCTGCACATGGTGGTAGAGTTGGAACTAGATGATCTTTCAGGTTCTTCCAATCCAGGCCTTTCTGTGACTCTGTGATCACCCTGGTATCCTGCTCCTAGGAAGGAGGTTGTGAGATTTACAAAGCTTTATGTTTTCATAAGAAAAACAAAGTAGTGCCATAACAGGTGCCATTAGAATAAATCACATTGAAGATATTTTCATCCATGACCTACAACCGGGTTTTAGGGAAGTTAGAAGCTAATAATACCATTTTATCAGGTGATACAATGCTGGTGCTTCCAGAAAACTTAAGAAAGCAATTTATTAATCAAATATGAACATTACTATCTTCAGAAAAAAAGCAATATTTTGGTAATATTTTGTTTTTATTTACTATTTGCCAACTCAGGAAAATCCTATTTAGCAATCTATAATTGTTAAACAGTTGTTGTCAAACACTATAATTGAGGAAAAAATGAGCTAAACTGAATAAACCAATGATACTTCTTTCTTTAACAGACAGAGTAAACAGCCAAGAGGTGAAGGAAGCCTCCTACCCCCAAGAATTCCCAGTTATATTGGTAAAATTTGAAAAGCAGATGAGAAGTAAAATTGATCTTGGAAAGAAACCAAAGGATGACATCATCAGTTAGTGATTCCAATTCACAGTCTAATGGGGAAATGGTAAGAAGAAAGCACAAAACCAGAAGTGGTTGCAATAAAGATAAGTAGCGAGAAATTTCCTGAATTTGAAATGGTTTAATTTCATATGCCATTAACTTTGATTAAGACCTTTTTAGTCAAACCAGAGAAAATAAAGGCAAATGGCTGCATCTTATTATTTTCCATTCCAGCATTCACATATCACTGTATACTGAAATTCATCATTCCTAGGTTCCACAGTTCCTTTAAAAAAGTTCAGCTTGACAATGTATCTACTAATTCAAAACCCACCAGTTCACTAAAATAAATAGTTTTAAATGAACACTATGCTTATGTGGTTTTCATGACATCCTTCAAAGCCACATATAAAAGTTTATCTTATGAACTAGATACTCTCTGTCCTGTGATTAAAGGGCACATGATGACCTCATGAACCACCCTTTAGACTTCCAGTGCTTCTGGCTTTAATATTCTGTGCTAGATTCACAGGGCTCTTCTACAGATGCTAAGCGTTCAATCCTGAAGGCTCCACTTCATCATCAGGTAATTAGTATTTTCATTAACTTGCTTATTGTCAAGGAAAATGAGCCTTGATCATCTAATTTTTCCTCAATGAGTTGAATATTGTAATATATCTATAATTAATGTGTTTTATGCCACAAACGTGTAATGGAGTGGAAATCTGAGCCTGCTCCCAGCAGTCACTGTCAGTAAATGTTTGATGAATAAACAGAGACTTTCTAATGGGAAATGGTGGCGACTTTTATAAGCAGACACAATAAAGACTTTATTAACATACTTAAGAAGCATTCTGGGAAATAGAATTGAATGCATTATTACTGTAGACTCCTTTTGTGAAAAGTAAATTTTACTGTCCCCATAAAAAATGTTTGCTTGTTTGATGTAACTTGCAGTGTCATTCTTTTATGGAGCATCTTTCAGTGTAAATCTGTGATACATTTTAAAGCTACATATTCCCTATGGGTCTATGATCTTAAAAAAAATCCCTCTGAAATTTGTAAAAACTAATCACTTACATACCTGTCTGTGATGGAAAAAGAAAGGAAAAAGAAACAACACTGAGCAGATATATGAAAACTCAATATAAAGGAAAGATCTTTTTAAAATGAAAATTAATTTTCAGATGTTCAGAGAATGAAGGGAAGCTGGGGTGGAATGGAAGACCATTTGCAATGTCACATCTGCTATAAATAAGACTTAATACATCTTTAAAATGTATTAATTAACAGCTCCAGACATAATACCAAGTGCTATAAAAAAGGCACAGGAGTGTCTCTGAGCTAGTCAGGAACACATTCAGCTTCTTGACTGGCTCCAGAATGGAAACTAAAACTGTATTGGCTCAGTTTTCAGAGGTGTGGTGTACACAGCCTGTGCTGCAGCCAGTGGTGACTACAGACTTCAAAAACACGGCCTTCAGGAAAAAGGAAAGCCTTTTCTCTTTTAAGTTGTGGGGTTTTTTTTGTTTGGTGGTTTGTTTTTTTTTTTTTTTTGGTTGCTTTATTTTTTGTTTTGTTTTGTTTTTCGGTTTTTGGGTTGTTTTAACAGCTGGCATGATGTTTGCCTTCCCAGAGCATACTGTATCTGGGGATCAACAACTTACCTATGCAAGAAAGATACTTGAATTGCATCTACTGCTTTTACTCAGCTAAGTGCAAATTCTGTGTCCTGATTTGCATGGAATTCAGAAGCTTTCTGTGGCATTGATGCAACGTGATGGAGAGGGCATCAATAAAAAGAGTGGAAGAGAAAACAAGAGAGGATGTAGAGTAGGAAGCAAACAGAATCTTCTCCAAAAAGAAAATTAGAGAGGACAATTGTGAGAGTAGGCAGAATGGCCTGTGGTTATTTTCTCTCTCTACATCCCTGTCATGGGAGCTTCAAATCCTCCCCACTCTGAGCCAACGGCATCAACCAGCAATGTTTTCAGGGAATGGCTCTGACACTGAGAGCCCTCGCCTGCAGGACTGGTGAGGCACAAGGACAGGGAAGGTTTCCATGCTGCCTGTGCTGCCATCAGCAATCCAGAGAGAGCTGGCAGGGTCCAACTCCAGAGCATGCTCTGGTCCAGGAACTACAGATACAACCATGGGCAGCTGGCTCTGTTTCACACATCTGAATGGCAACTTGTCCCCTGTATCTCGTGGAGAGCGCTCAGCATGTGGATGGTGTGGTGCCTCTGTCCTAAATTAGATATCCACTATAAGTTTTCTGAATCAAGATGTAATGAGTTATTTGCATCTTGATTCTAATAAGAGATACACGTCTAATATTCTTTATTAGATATTTAAGGCAGAAATTTAATTTTATGTTCTATTAAGAAATCTAAAATATTATAGCAAAATTGCTCATCATTTTGAGAAAAAATATGATGGGCCACATGTCATAATTCAAGAACTTCATTTCCACCAGGAAAGTCAATGCTTTAGCTTTTCATTCCTGTTTGGTAGATTGAACATCAGAATTGCCTTTGGAGCAATTTATTTTCATTATCAATTTGCTGAATGAACCCAGAAAACTCAAGTTTTGATACAAGTATATCCCAAAATGGATTTATTTTGTAGATGTATCCATAATTCAGAAAAGAATTGCCTGCCTGTGTGTTGTAACTGACTGTAAATGTAGATGACTATTACATTTACATTTAAAGTAGCTGCCAAACTCCCAGAGCGATCAATAAAGAGACAATGTCACTTACACATTATGATTTATCTCATCCTAATGTAGATCTCAGGGACAAGGCAGATGAACCTCAGTCTAAAAGTATGTACTTCTTGTCACCTCTCTGCTAAGCAATGTGACTCACTCAGATGTTGAAGTTTACTTAATAGATGCTTAGAATTAGATAAATCTCCCTTTGAAAACAAACTAGTCAAAACATTAAGAATCTGACCATAGAGAGTAATTTAGAATGTCAGAGGATGAAGATGTGAGACTGAATTTGATTTGTTGTTGCTGTTATTATTTTTGGTTTTTTTGATGAGATATGCTCTCAATGCACTACAGCACAAGAATTTCATTAGAAGTTCTTTGGAGGGGCGAGACTGAGAAGAATTTATGCAGGGAGTTTTAAACATGGCCTGCATTTTTTTTTCCATGGTCAGGTTCTTCATCTCTCCTGCGAAAAGGAATTTAGTCAAATGAAGTCATAGAACATAATGTTAAGAAAATTAAGTAATGTGGTTGAAAGATGTGTTCATTCCACCTGAATTTAGGCACCTAGACAGGTGCACAAAATGAAGTGTAGAGTCTCCATACCTTCACATGGGAAAAGAACAACATTTTCATATTCAGCCATCTTATGTGGTGTATTTGCCTCAGCTCTTACTAATGCCACTGGAAATGAAAATATCCTGAGTTGTGTTTGATAACCATGACACCTCACAAGTATAATTTGATATAAAGGTCACAAAATAAATCTTACTTTATCCAAAGCCTTCAGGTAAATTTTTTTTTTGCTGTGGCAGTGAGGGTGATTAGGTCATTATCAAAATAGAAACCTTCAATGTATATTTTCTATATCCACTGGCTATTGTAATTACTTAGATGAATGAGATGCTTTACAACAGATGGTAAAACCCAATGCCAAGATCATAAAATCAAATCTCTCATAAATCAATATATAAGATATATTTTAGTGTCCTCTGGTATCATCAACAAGCCCAACTGATTTCTGATTTAAATAGTGGTCTGACTTCCAGCATGCTGGAGAAATGAGAGGTATGGTCTCCTAAAGTGTGAAAACCAGTTAAGCAAGATTTTGTGACATTCTTGTCCTCAAGCCACTGTCTTGGGTGGAATCTGAATTGCTTTGAAAATGTAGGGAGTTCTGGCAGGGTTTTCCAGTGCAGCCAGAATTATAGAATTCTCCCCTTGCTTCCCTTAACTAAGAGATTGCCATTTTGTATCTGAAGTGCTAGAAGGCAAGGAAGTATTTTGGCAGGGCAGAGTTTACTATTACCACAACACACAAAGTTCAGATACATTCTGTTTTTTTCCCACAAGAACTACCCAAATTGAAGACAACATACCATTGAACATCAGCAGCACAAAGTGGGAGCACAGTGCTCTTCTCCATTATGCTGCTATTGATCTCAATATCTACACCTTTTTTTCTAGTTTATACTATCATTACAAAACTAATATTTGATCCAGTCTTCTAATAAGAGATACACATATTTGTACAGACTTCATTGATCTTACATATATTTCTGAAACTACCAGATATTTGGTAAGATTTATCTTTGGATAAGTTATTTGAATCTTTACAAAAAAAGATTATTGAAAGTGCAAGTTAATGCCTTTTATGAAAAATATGAATTATAAATAGATGAAACAAACATGGCAATGAAAAACCAAAGTAATATGCTGTTTTCTATCTCACTACAAAAAGATAAAGAAGAAAAAGAGTTTGGCAAAAGAATGCATATAAAGGCCAGATATTGATGTCCTGAGGCCATCAGACACCTCCCTAATGGACTACAGAATGTGGAAAATAATTAATCATGTGGAGAAGGTATTGCCAGGGTTAGAGATGGGGTCTTGAGCTTTTAATGGAAATGCTCTGTGACTGAGCTGGGAAAAAAACTTCTGTATTTTGAAAGGAGGGCATCTGTCATACTTAATTCATAATGGTTTAGTAGCATAATAAAATATGAGACATGGTTCAGCACTCCTATTACGTGGGGTATTAAAACTATATATAATACAGGAATGGTACAAATATGCAGTGAACTGCTCTTCATGGTAGTGTTCCCAAATATGAGTAGGAGGAATGCTTAAAAGGTTAAACTCAGACTCTCTGGGGTCAGATTTGCTCCCTCACTAGCAATACATCTACCTCCCTGACTAATCTTTCTGTATATACTTTAGAAAGGACCCATTACCTTTTCTACCTGCCTGTTTCATAGGTTGCTGAGACAGAAGAAAAATGGGTAGTTTTTATTTATTTCTTTGTGAGAGGAAAAGGATCTGCCTACACAAGGATCTACCTTGAAGAAATAATCAAATAAATATCAGACAGTGCTAATATTAACATGAATGTTTTATAGACAAAGAATGGCATCACAACTGAAGAACTTCAAAGGGAAACACAGTGAATGTTACTTATGCACATGCAATCTGTCTGTCCCTCTGGTGGAGACGTCTTATGGCATTGTCTTCAGTAGTATGACCTATAACCTAATTTTTTCCCATTTATTATATGGGATAAACAGTGTGAATTATCTCACCATTTCCTTTACATTCCTTTACATTTTCCCCATAGGTCAAGAGGTGAATCTAACTCCTTACTTCTTCCATGCTACTTCAATCACACTTCCAACAATTTGGGAGTCCATCATCTATGTTTTATTCAGAGCATGAACATGGTGCTCTATGAAGGGGTGCTACTCTGTCCTCCTAAATATTGAACTGGGAAGCTTCAAATGGACCTGAATGTTCAGAGAATTAAAGTATAAACCACTTAAAATTTGATATTCTTGGCCAAAAAAAATTATAAGTAGCCAACAGGCTTCAAAAAACCAAGATATAATAAACTGTGCAGGAGATTTGTTAGAAGGACTGTAGGAAACTTTTAAAGGCTCTCATCTGAGTTACTTGGTGCAGGTCACATATACACAGTAAAGGAAAATGAGTTCAAACTGAAATAGTGACACAGAGAGAATGAGTTAGCTACACATGCCTCAGTTGTCTTTGCACTTTCTGAGTATGTTTGGAATCGGTAATATAAGGGTTGAAGCGTGTCCCAAGAGGAATTTTTTTGGGTTTCCAATAATCAAATAAATATTTCAATAATCAATAAATATTTGATGTTTTCAGTACAACTAATCCAAACTATTGGATTCAATATATCAAATTATGCTAAAAAAATATAAAGTATGTCAGCATTCATATTTTTGAGGAGTTTTATTGAAGAATTAGTGGTTTAATTCCAGTCATAAAAATTAAATTTTACTTTAGGCAGCTAAAGAGAAAAATAATTAACTGGGAAAACATAAGTATATTAACATATGTCTATTAATCATATAGACATAGAAACACTTAGATTTGATGGGACATTAAAGGTCATCCAGTTCCCCTCTTTGCTGCCACCAGTTAGACCAAGTGGCTCACAACCAACCTGGCCTTGGGTGGGACATCCACAGCTTATTTGGGCAACCTCTTCCTGTGCCTCACTCTTGAGTTTCCTCACCAGGAGAGGAAAAATGTTCCCATGTACAAAATTTAGGATGGCATAGAGAGTCAAGTTGCACCAATTAGACCAAAAGGATAATGAGAATAGTTGACAATGGGACGCAACATTATTGCTAACTTTGCTTTCCAGCCATTTTTCCATCAGCAAACACCTCAGACTCAGAGGCTGTACGTTTCTCAGTCCTGCTGACTTCGAATGACCTCTGTATGAAAGAAGGGATGGACTGGCTGCCACAAAGGAGGCATCTGAAAGATCCTATGAGGCTCACACTGGGAGGAAAAAGGAGATGAAAAACATAAAGGATCTGTATCTGACAGGGATTGAACACTGATAGAAAGTCAGGAGGGCTGGACTTCTGCCCATGCTGGTTAATGGGAGTTTTGACATTCATTTCAGGTGCTGTAGTGTCAGGCTCCTGTGAATTAGCAAGGGCTGGAGCAGAGGAGAGAAGCAAATAGGCTGCCCAGAGCAGTAAAACTGTTTGTGCCTAAGGGTATGGCTGGGCTGTGATTTGGTGTGTGCATACATATTCACACTCCCTTTCATCCTGACTGAGTGGATATGCTGAGGGTGGCTGAGGCTGTGACAGCAAGCACTCCAACGTGGGCAGCACAAGCCAGCAGATCACCCGGGCACTTTCTCAAGCAGATGCCGTTCCCTGAAGCATGTGCTGCTGCAGCTTTGCTCAAACCTAGTTGAATCTCCTCCAACCATCCATCCTTCAAGCACTGCAGGCATGATGTAAGAATTTGGAGGGGTTCTAGATGCAGGTTGTTTCAACATCACTACCATATGGCTGCAGAGAAGGCAGCTGATTTTAGAGCATGAGGCCTGTGCCACCATGTTCAGTTTGCAACACATTGGTGTTGCAACTAAACATGTTGCTACAAAACACCCGGGTGTGAGAGTACCTGCAACTGGGTTTGCTTGAGGTCTCAACAAAATAAATATATAAAGGAGAAGCTAAAAGGACATGGAAACACTGACAGACTCTTAAGTGGAATGAGTTAAGCTGGTATGAGGGGCAGGGAGGCTGGGTGTCTGAACGTCACAGCTGTGGGTAAGTGATAGACAGGCTGAGGCAGTGGAGCCGAGAAGAATGGTCATATGATGGTAGTTGAAGTGTCAAGGGGGTACAATTTATTGAAAATCAGATCACAAAAGGAAAAATCCTTCTTGCATATTATTAGGGCTATTGATTGATTTATATAGTGCATTTCTTAAGCAAAGCTCTTTACAGAATTACAAACTATTAAAGCTGAGTGAATAACTCACAATGAATAATTTATCCCATGAATTTAACCTTTCTTTCTGCTCATGAAATAGCCACAAAGAGATCACTATTTCCTTAATTATTCAGCGAATTTTCTAATGAACTTTTAAACAGTATGAACCCATCACAAAGAATGTACTCGTAATACAGATAACCAGGGTTGTCTTTTGGTGCTGATTGTTTAGAGACATTAAACTTGTGGCTAGAAAAACCATGTGCAGTATCCTGTGAAAATCTGGTGGCTTGCAGGTCCTGTGCCTACTACACAGCTCAGTGCTTTGCAGCAGCAGCTGAGTGCTCCATGAATAGGCACCGTTTTAGGCCAGAAAGCAGGTGGGCTGTGGAAATAGGGAACTGAAACCCTGCTCTCCGTCCCTAAGTAGAGAGAGTCTCAACATGGCACAAGACACCCTGCAGTGGGTTGTGGGTGCTGACAAATTGTGTGTACAGAGCTCCAGGACCTTGAGGAGAGGTGGGAGCCCTCTGGAATGCCTGCACAGAGGTGTGCAGCTCAGGAGCACCTGGAGATGCTCCCTGTGCACACCAAGCCAGCTGGTTGTGCACCTGAGTGCTGGGTGTTTTCTTAATTGAACCCTGAATTCACTGTGATTCAACACAATATTTTTTCCCTGACAGAATAAGTATGTAAAGCTCTGAATTTCAAAGCTGTGCTACCCTCAAACTCCTCTTCCATGAATATTAAGGTAAATAGTATGCAAGTCTATTCTTTGATATATTTTTGCCAGGATGCATTAAATCCATAAATATTGGCAGAAGGTAAACACAAAAGAGAGGACTGCAAACTGTGATAAAACAGGTGGACTAGTTGTGCACTGTGTTTTGACCCCCAAAACAAATCCCTTGGCATTTTTCTGTTTCATTATATTAAACATCATTCATTCCTGAGGATAAAGGTAACTAATCAGCAAAATAAATAGCAGAAGCACTATCAAATAGTAAGGAAAGAGGAATATTCTTCTGAAAAGAAGTGGGAACTGAAGTTTGATTCGGAAATATGAGGAGGATGGACTAAGATTTTTCTAACCTATCTCTAATACAGGCATCACTCTTTGAGGCTAGGGGCAGATTCTCAAGTTATGTGTAAATGCTCTCCATCCCACACTTTAGCTCATTTCCTTTCAGGTTATGCCACAGGACATTTTAAAGCTGTTTCACAATTAAAGTTTCATGCGGCACAGATGGAGAAAAATGAACTTCCAGCATAGCTCTGTGTTCTGGCAATGGACAATCCTTTTTTAATTACAGAACAAACTTTGAGATATTTTCTCTACTGCTGTATTCTAAGGCAGTAGCAAACAGGGCTGAGGAGAAATGCATTTTGCAGCTGCTTCTGAGTGTCTTAGTACTTCACAGTGTTAATAACCTGAATGGGGAAGCAGATTAATAATTCACCTTAAAAACACACTGCAGTCTTTTTAAATAAAGGAATTGAAACAAAGATATTAACAAATACCTATAGTTTTAATTCTTTTAAAGGACATCTTGATTTGGTGTAAGAAAATACAAAATACTTCTTTCAGATCTCTCCTGAGCTTCCAGATGCAGGGCAGACTGTCTGAGCCTCTATTTCTCTCTATTGACTCTTTTTGGATTTGGGAGTATAATTTTACTGAAAGATGTCATTAATTACTCTGGATCCTGGTTTCTGTCAGCCTGGTTTCTTTTGCCACACTCATGGGAGCTCTTTTGGAGTGATTTCCAAGTGGTTAGATCCATATCTCAAAGCAGCCATGGGGTATTCTTCCAGAGGGAAGAAACCCAGAGTATCTCTTGTATTGTACATCCCAGGACCAATACAAGCCCCTTTCCCATGGTGAATATGAAGTGAATTTCAGGTTTTCAGCAAGAATTGTTTTGATCTCTAAATCTATTCCTATTTGTCCACACTAATCTATAAAGTAGATGTAGGTTCAGTTACCTAACCTAATTTCAGTTTGAAGCAGTCTGGATGTCCAAATTGAAAATATGCAGACAGAGATAAAACACTGTTCTGACTTTGTGATGAAGTTTAAACCTCTTCTATCAGATTGTTATTAACTTGTAGGAAAGTAACTATTTGATGCAATTTTTCTAAACCACTAATTGATAATTATGATAATGTGTCATTCTCATCCTATCAAGCTAAACAAATTCTCTACTTCCACAATATTTAAATAGAGTTAGACCATTCTGGATAGATGATCACTGTGCACTTCAGAAGTTTAACAAATATTATGAGCATAAGTGTGCATCTCAAATGTATATTTATATTGTTGTGCATAGAGTAATGTGTCTTCTGGGTCCTATTGTAAACAAGCTGTCAAGCTTAACTGGGTTAGCCTGTAAAAATATCTTTCCATAAATAAAATGAAAAAACCCCATCCCAACCTAACAGTCAAGAAGTCTCTTCTAATGGGCTTGATCAGAAAATAAGGAGAAAAAATGTAATAACATCATGATGCAATCCTGTGACTTCTCAAAATGTCAGTATTTGTAACTTTGGGATATAGTCAGCTTTTGGCTACATTTTTGTTCTCTGCTTGCTGATGTGGAAAATTCCATATTCAATTATGTCCAGTCACTCCCAGTTTGTTATTCATCTGTTCTAGTTCACTCATGTCCTGCCAACTTAGATATGACTAAAATTATCCTCAGAGAGATCAGGAGTGCATTTGCCTGCAACACATTCAGTGCTGCAGCAGCAGAACAGAATGATGACAGCACCAGACAGAAGTGGCTTTTACAGACAGCCCAGTACCTGAAGAGGATTAGAAGTAATACACAACAGCCAGAGATTATTCATGGTGGAATTATAACAGTGTTAACAGAGATCAAATATAGTTTATTTTGGCTCCTTTTCTAAGCATGAAATCTTTGTTGCTGTGGCTGTTTGTCTCTTCTCTGTCACCCTCTTTGATCTACTTTGTTTTCTCATACAAATACTGTATGTAATTATGACATTTATGCCAACCTTTGAAATAAAATCATTCCTGTTTTGAGGAGGGTTACATAGTAGTACTACCAGACTTCTCAGAAAACCAGAGTAAAATGCTCTGACATTCTAACAGATGAAAAAATAATTGATTTTATAAAACTTATTCTAGAACTTGCTAATTAAGCTAATAAACTGCTTCCATTAAGAACTCTAGTTTAGCTATTCGTTCTTTTAAGGAATGAAATTATCTGGGTTTTAGTAATTAGGATGAATATTTTTTCCTTAAAACACAAAATATTTTGTTTTCTGGAAGTTGCTGATGAGGAAGCCAGTGTAAAAGGGACAGTTGTCCTTTCTTGCTTTTCAAAAGGGATTAAAAATTTAGTAAATCATGGCAAAAAAATTTTAAATCCTCTGCAGTAAAGGCAGTGTTCAATTATAATGAGCAGTAAGGACACCATTCTGACTTTGTAGACCCCTCTGAAGGAAAGATGCATGAATTTGGGTCATTGTAGGAAAGAACTATAGGAACTCAGCTATTTTGGTAACAAACAATGAACTATAAACAAAAAATAATACAAGAGAAAGAGACTGAGGTTTTCACACCTATCTGTGTATTCTTGACAAACTTGAATGCTAAAAACTGATGCTGCTACTGCTTTATTTATAAGAAAGAAGTCACTTAATGAAGTAAAATCACACTTCTTCCAAGTTCATACTATTATGACTTAAAAGTTCTCTACAGAATGATAAGAGGCTTTAGGAAAAACATTCTTTTCCCTCTGGCACTGGCTAGGATTCAAATTCAACCTCCAGAAGTTATACTGAAAGGAGTTATACTTTGGACTGATGCTATTGACACCTTCTGGAAGATTTCTGCAGAAATCAGCAGAACAATTTTTACCAAAGTGATGTTGTCATGTATTGCTGTATAGTATTGCATTTTAGAATTAATCCAAAATCATTTTGTGCCACTTCTGTTGTCCAATCTTATCTCTGTCTACCCAAAAATTGTCCACAATTACTAAAATTTTCCCTATTATTCTCTACTCTATAAGTAAACAGGTGTTTGGAAAAAAAATCTTTGGTATCAGAACTTAGCTAAATGCAGATTTCAAGCTCCTATTCCCTTTATTATTAAAATGTTTGTTTCTGCCACTTCAACATATCAGTTATGCCCTGATGTACTAATGTCATTTGACCTCTTTACTTGGTAGCTGGAAGAGGAATTCATCTGCAGTGCCAAGACTCATGAAACATTGGGATAATGTCTCCACTTTGGTTGCTGGTCTTTAGATGTTTCCAAAACACAAATGGAAAAAACCCCTTTTTCTGCAGACCACTCACCCTGTGGTCACATCTTGTGCTAGCTACCCTTATCTAGTCATGCAGTTCTTCATCTCTTCCCTGCTTTTAAGTTCTGGCTGAACTTAGAGAGGTTAACTTCACCTGAGAGTGAAGTCTTAACTCAAAGAAGTTAAGACTTTACTCACTGTCACTTTTGTCATGGATTTGTCTCTATCCCGGTGACCTAACAGAGGCAGGCTGGGAAACTCTGCTGTCTTCTCTCTTTCTTTCTAATTTCTAATTGATTTCTGGGTGCATATTTTTAAGGGTAAATCTGCAAGCATATTTTGAGTGTTACCACTTTTGATGCAAAAAGTGCATCCATCTCCATCTCACATACATGTCCCTGCCAACAATATATTGGTGATGCGAGTACAAAAAGGGATTACTGCTAGGACAAAAACCTCCTCTGATGGTTTCTCTTTTCCTGTTGAAATTTGCAGTATTTACCTGACATGCTCATAATACATTTCATCAGCATTGATGAAATTTCACTATTTCCTTTTGCAATCTCTGCAGCTTCTTACCTTGTCCTGTGTTTACATCTGCACATACTGCAGATAAAGCACATACTGCTCCACATGGAATCTGCTGCTTTTGTTGCAGAACACTAGGGACCTGACCTTAAAATTAAGCCTGGAAACTGTGGAACAAAACTAAAACTGGTTAGAGAAGGAGGGTTCCAGACTATTACAGAGCAATTCATATAGAATAGCACTGGAGCCATGCTGACATATTTACAATAAAAAGGAATCATCTGTGGAGGCAAAGATGGTAAGTCACAGAGGGCATATATAAGTGCAGCCTCAGAGCTATAAAAGCCAGACTGACATTTATCACTCTGTGAATATTGGAGCTGTCATGTTGGTCCTCAGATGATCGTGTTACTACCTTCAAGACATTTTTTTAGATATGAAGCAAAGATTAGAGAGGGAATGAGAGAGAGAGAGAGAGAGACATTTGCTAATAAGTAGTGGGTGAAAGCCACGAAAAGGAATTAGCATTTATATTATTTATTGTCCCTTTTTCATCAGCCATACCCCCCTTCTTACTAATTTTTTTTCTTCCTTGGATTTTTCTAACCTTGCACTAGAAGATCTTTGTACATTAAACCTAGTTCAGCTTCAGAACGGATTAAAATCAGTTTGACTAAATGCTATGTTTGGTGAACAACAAATTGTACAGCTTCACATGTTATTATTTCTGCTAAAAGCTATTATGTAAATATATTGGCTTATATAAGCTTAAGTAGGATGGCACAGGAAGGAAAAGATAGGGCAGACATACAGATCTATTGAAATGATACCCTGTGAGCATCTCCTCTAATAGAAAATTGTGCATTCTCACTCAGAGGGCCGAAAAGAACCATATGTCTATTTTAGTGGTCATGTCCTGAAATGATGCACTTATTCCTTTTATAATATTTTGAAATAAATACATATGGGACCGGTCAGATGTCAACAGTAGCACTGAAAGGAGTATGAATTAGTCACACTGGCACACAGGGCCCTGGAACAATGAACACTGCTCTGGAAGACCCTTGAATGCAAGCCTATTTTCCTCTTAATCCAAATGAATAATTAATGATAATTATCATGCTGCAGTTATTATCTGTGATAATAATATATCCGTAAGGTGAATAAATTCAATCTGCTACTATGCAGAAATGGCAACTCACAATATTCTTAAGAAATACAGATATAATTATCAGTATTAACGGTAAAGAAAAAAAATTGAGAGTTTTATATAAAGAATTATAACAAAAGGTCTAAAGTTTATGAGAATTAATTAGGTTGCATTATGTTTATTCTTTAGCTGTCATTTCTGCGGTACCAGTTGGCAATCTGTTAGCTTTTTATTTTCCTAAGACCCATTTATTAACAGCTGAAATGTGTGTTTTTTCATTCCAATCCATCAATAACTTTCTATCAGCCCACTGATAAAGAGGATCTCAGGCTGAGGATCTCAAAAGCATCCATATGCAAATCGATCTGTTTGTGTAGTTAACTATGCTGGCAATTTTCCTCAGCTAAGAAACCTTAAAGTATTAAAGGAAAAATTGACAAAACCAAATAAAACATTAAAAGGTCAAATACACATTTGAAGCTTGTACAAACTCAGCCACAACATTTATTTTTGAAAGCACCATAGGTGAGCTGTCAGCTGGGCAGAGTAGTAGGCAATCATATTTAATCTGATCTCCCTCATTGGGCTTGTTGTGACAAAGGAAAATGGAAGGGGGATGGGTGCACAGGAGCAAGAGGTAGCAACTCCCCTCCCCTTCTTTTTGAAATTGTTTTTACATCGTTTTATTTTGGTTATTGAAATTTCCAGTCATCTAATTTAAAGACTTTAATGTCTACTTAAGTTGAACTAAATTAATGATTGAGAAAAAGCTTTGAAATTCAAAGTTCATGCAGACCTTTAACTCACACCAGGAAGGCCTGGGTTTTCCCTCCTTCTTTTCATCCTGTGACTCAAGAACTGTTTCACTCAGTGGAATGATAATGAGGTGTCGAATTTCTCACCTCTAGGTCATTGCTTAAATCTGGCCCATGTTGGTAGGAACCAAAATTCATTATCTTCTACTTATGGTTCAGCAGCCTATGTGAAATGGGTTGTTGGTCTTTGGGTCTAGTTTTCAGCAGGCAAACAATAAGCCCTAATTAGTACTGGAATAAGGCTGAAAGTTGTATTTATAACATAATATTTGAGGATTATTGTGATAATCCCTCAAAACTCTGTCAATTTATGGGACTACTTTATAGGAGAGGGGATTAATTCTTCCATGACTGTCGCTATGAGTTACTCATTTTTAGTTTCTTTTCAAAAGAAATGGGCAAAATAAATGGCCTTTTTTTCACTCCCCTTTTCATCAGAAAACAACAGATTTCCCTCAAAGTGGATCCTGACAGGTGACAAGAATAATAACGTGTAAGAGTCAGTAAAAGAATGCATTATTAATCACCCTGGGTTTCATTTAGGCCGTCAGCTCAGTGGGTGAGCTCTGTAGAAAGAGGAGTGGAGATATTATCATTATTATTTACTTGTCCACGTAGGAGTCATGAACCAGGACATCACTGTATTAAGCAATGTGCAAACACACAGGAGAAAGCTGGTCCCTGCCCTAAAAAGCATACAATTTTACCATAAAGCAGGAAACTGTATACTTACAGGTAGATGGACATAGATGGAGGAATACAGCCATGCCTGCCAGCTTAATGCTTATTTTTAACAACAGCATGGTATTTACAGTAATGAAGTGCTAAAATACATTCTCAAGATTTTTTTTTTTCACAGAGAAGAGATGAAATCTGGAATGGAAAATTAGTAAAGGAAAAGTTGTATTTGCAGATGTTAAGGCAACCATGAAGGGCAGCTTCCGGGGGGGGGGGGGAAGCAGCTCATTTGAAAATGGAACAAAAGGACAAGTCCTGATACTAGCTGTGCAGCCAATAATCAATAGAAAATTGAAAAAAAGCAAAATATGGGAAGGGTGAAGAGTGTTCCCAGGTTAGTATTACATCTACTGTGTCAAGCAAGAAAAGTGACAAGAGGAGAAGGAAAGAAAATATTATGAAAGTACTGAGCTGGCAGATGGTCTTTGCTACAGCAATCCTACAGCAACAACAGTTTTTATTAGTGGTGGAGAAAATAGCATTACAGTAAGCTAGATAGAAGGTGATGAAGGACTTCATATGTGTGCAAGTATTGGTGTGTACAAAGAGAATAACTGAGAGAGAGGATGCAGATAAATACATTTTGAAAAGGCTTTGCTTAAAGTCTTAGAAAACTTAGCCAATGTCTGGATTGGGTCTACAACATATGTGTTATTTATTTTTTATAATGTGCTTCAGCTGAATGAAGATGAAAATGTGATCCTGAAAAGAGTTATTAGGAAGTATTTGTTAGAAAATAATTAAGGACCTTGCTTAGTCTTTTTAACTTGCAAAGAAGCTAGGAGTCCACAAGCAAATAGAAGTCCATCAAGCAGAGTTTCTTGTGTTGTGAAAAATGTGCTCTAAGTTAAAAAAGGTATGTGTTTGAACACATGCAATTAATTTTCTTATACGAATAATATAAATATAAAGGAAGAAGAGCCATTTCATTAGTCCCTTCCTGTGTAAGGAAGAAATTTGATTTGGATTTATACAGGATGTGACAAAAGCATGAAGGAAAAGGAAGACTAGTAGAAGACAATATAATGAAAAGGGAGCAGTAATCTTATATAAAGAAAAGGCCAGATAGCTGGATAAAAGATGGTAGACACGCCAAGAAGAGTGAACAAGAATGGCCAGGAAGAGGGTTCGAGAGTGCCTGGCAAGAACAGTCTCCACACAGGGCAGGGGGGAAAGGGCTGTGTTGGAGAGTATGGGTTGAAAAGGGAGGAGAAGAACTACCTATTCTCATTGTAAACAAGTTATTTGATGAATTTACAATGAAATAGAGCACGGAGTTACAGTTGAACTTGGAGAGCAATGAAAG
This sequence comes from Zonotrichia albicollis, assembly GCF_047830755.1. Taxonomy (NCBI): domain Eukaryota; kingdom Metazoa; phylum Chordata; class Aves; order Passeriformes; family Passerellidae; genus Zonotrichia; species Zonotrichia albicollis. Next base: position 81,328,297 of record NC_133820.1, on the reverse strand, counting down.
GTCAAAGGTGGCATCTTCTAAGACTAAAGCATCTAAAGCATATTGTACCACGAGGGGAAAGTCAAAATAGGGTGTGAAGGTAAGGAGAAGAGTAATAGAGAGGCTGTCTGTGGGAACTAAGGCTGTGAAGAGCTGGAACAGAACAGGAGCATGAGGATGGAATTTGGATGAGAGAGAAAAAGAGAAACATCAATGTCTGTGACAGAAAAGAGTGCAACCTCTGTAAAAGAAGGAAGAAAATGGAAATATACGCCAAGGTGAGGAATGAAGGTCATGACTTTTGTTGCCTATGATTTCTTGGAAGCAGAGCAAAATTCTAGCAGACATGAAAGTAATGACAGAAAAATGGGGAGATTTGAAATAAAAATTAAACCTGGTGAAAACTCACGTGGAACCATGGGCTGGGGATTCAGTTAAGGTAGAGCAAAGTCTCTAGGAAAGCATCAAAGAGGAAAGGACAAATTTGCAGTGGAGCTTGACAAGACACATTCAATATGGTTCCAGAAAAAGCTGGATAATGTGCATGTTGGTGGTGAGCCAGGAAAAGAAAATGGTTTAACGGAACTTGAGCTGAAAAAGAGGAGCCAAAAGCACCAAAGTGGAGGAAAGTAGAACAAAACCTGTAGGGAAGAAGGCCTGCTGCTGGACCTTCAGTGTCAGTGGAGCCATACACAGCGAGAGCAACCGTCTTGCTTGGTGTTAACTGATGAAAATGAAAGGTGGAGTTTTATTCCTCAGGCTTTAAAATTAATTTGTTAGACCCTGGAGAAAGGACAGATGAAGAAAGCTCACTTGTCCAGCTTTCTGGTGATGCAATCATACCTACTGTGGGACACCTGATACCTCAGTACCAGACCAAACAAGTCCCTTGTCAACTCAGCTGCCACACAGATGGGAGTGCTAACCCCAGAGTGCAACACAAACTGCACTTGATCATTTTGTTAGAGCCTGTACTGAAAACTAAACTGTAAATATATGCATTTTTATTTCCTTTTTTTTGGAAGTCATTAAAATATCTTTTACAGGTGGTTATAAAATGTAATACATAAAATCAATCAGGATAGCAGTTCTGGACTTGTACATCACTTTCTGGATATGCATTGAAGATTTAGCCTCAGCAAGCATTTATATAGAGTTTTTTTCATATGAATCCTTGCCTCTTATGTCTATTGCAGTTCTAAACTATCTTTCAGGTAAATCCTGAAGGTATGCTATCGCCTTATGGGAGATATTAAATTTTTTTAAGTTAATTATTTCTTTTATTAACAATTGATTGTTTATCTATACTTAAAAGTACATTTGAAGTATGCTTTGCACCTGTTTTTTTGTAATGAGAACTAATCCACAGTCCATGCAAGCAATGATACAACAGACTGTTGGAGTCCTCATGTAATACCAAGTGAGGAGGAAACAATCATGATTGATGCAGCTGTGGATGTAGTAGGCATGTGTCAGTGATTAATTTCAGTAATTAATTTTAGTGTACTAAAACTGAGTGGTGTCAGGAGTCCTGTGGAGGATCAGGTTGAGTTCATCTCACTAAGTCTCCTAGTCAACTTTTCCAGTTTTCAGTAGGACAGTATTTATCTTTGTCCACTGCATCACTGTCATGTTTTATTCAAGCTCAGTGTGGTCATGACCAAAAAAGTAATAAAATTTTAATTTTTGTAGAACTAACTAAGAAATAAATAGTTTTATAAGATTTTTTTTTTTAGTCTGGTGCCTTTAAGTAAATACAGCATCCTAACAGTCTTACATCCTAGTAGCCTTCCAGTCCTGGTAAATTTTTTATCTTCTACTGCTGCTATGCTGCTTATTGATTTAGTGACAGACAGTTAAGAAGCAACAGTGGCACGTTAATGGTTAACTATAAAGAAGGAACAAGATCTGTGCCAGAAAGAGATTCCAGTCAGAGCCCTCTGAATTCAGGGGGGATCTGCTCAGCCAGGGTGTAGTTTTGCCAGTGTAGTCAGCCATCACCTAACCATCCCAGAACTGTGCTGCATTCCTCCTGGGTGACAGGGCACATGTGTGAGAGAAATGTGGGTTCAAGGCTGCGAGAACAGAGGCTGAAAACAGGGAAACAAGAAAGTTTGAGAAAGTAAAATGGGCAATGAGGAAAAGTGGGAAGGAAGGAAGTAAGGATTAGTTTTAGGAAAGAAAAGGTACAGAAAAATCTGCAGGAAGACAAATTTAGCAGTTGTGTCATCTGTGAAAAAATTGTTATGTTATTTCTTCCCTCTTACCTTGAAGAACTTTCTGACTACATCTTTTTTCACTCTAGATACCTAGATCCCAGCTTGGCAAAGCACTTTAACCCATGCTTGACTTGGCAAATGAGTTGTATGCTATTTTTAATTGACTGAGGTCTTAAATGCATCTCAAGGAATGCTTAATATTGAACCTATGCACATATGCTATGCTGAGTTAGAGGCTAAACCATGTGAAGGGCTCTGCCATGCAGAACTGAGAAAAGTGAGACTTATCCACAGATAACAGAGTATGAAATGTTAACTCCTCACACAGACACTGCCTTTTAGACCATGCTATGATAAAGTAATATCTTGTTACTGGTAGAAATAATCCATAGAATCATTGAATCATAGAAAGGTTTGGATTGAAAGAGATTTTAAAGATCCTCTAGTTCCAACTACCCCCTACTATGGGCAGGCGTGCCACCCACTAGATCAGGCTGCTCAGTACTCCATGCAGAACTTCTCTAGGCAGCATATTCCAGTGCCTCACCAGCCTCTAATTGAAGAATTTCTTCTTCACATCTAATCTAAAATTCTTTGTGTTTAGTTTAAAACCATTCTTCTTTTTCCCATCACTATCTGCCCATGTAAAATTTGCTGTACCTAATTTTTACAAATTGCTTCTTAAGTGCTGGAAGGCCAAAATGGGCTCTCCCCTCATTTTGCAGGAGCAAATTGCACGAGCACACAATACATGGACTTGTATTTTCTCAGGAAAGCATAGCTAGTCCAAAGTGATTTAACAGTAGCTGCAGTTAACAATTGAGAGAAAATCTGGATATTCCTCTTTCAAAAGTGCATTCTGTAATATTGTACTTACAGAAACTAGTTTTCCCTCAGTCAAGCATTAGGATTAACTGGTATGATATTCTTACAAAACACAACTGATGGAAATGCCTATTCAATTTGAAATATCAATAATAACCCTGAATCTATTGTTCTGTTAATTCCCAAGAAAGGATGTACAGCATCTTTCCTTGAACACCCGCATTTGTCTTCAGCACATGAAATTACCGTGAGAGAACGTGTAATGAACAAGACCCTCCATCTACTTCTGCCCTGACTTCTGCTTCAAAAGGAATAATGGATTAAAATAAATGTTAAAAAAAAAATATGTACTTTTAAATTTTACACTTGTTTGCACTGGAACATGCCACTTTCCATGCTTCTGAAACCCACAATATCAACATATTTCTCTTGAGAAAAATGGCCTTTTAAATCATTACTTGTATCTCCATGATAAGTGCTGGTGTGATCATACTGGAGAAGGAAAATATCCTTTACGCATAGGTATCCATGATGCTTATCAGCCTAGCAAAACTTCTCAGCTAGGACCTGAGGAAAACAGCTTGTCTCATAAGATAAGAGATTGGTTCTGTCTTTAGTCTACACCTATCCTTAGTCTACATCTCCAGAAAAGTAGGATTACTCTGCATCTTCACTAGCAAGTTTTCAGTAGCTCTGTAGTCAGCATTTTGAGAGCTTTGGAATTTGTTGAGCATTGCATTGTACTTTGGCACTTAGATGACTATTATAGACAAATGATTTCCTGTCCAATACAGAATCACCTGTTCAAAAGTCTAGGCATTTAGAGGAATAAGCAGCTACTTTATATATTATTTCTAGAATCCGAATCTTTGAAATGAACATTTTTATTTCATTAAAACAATTTAGAAAGTGTATCCCATGGTGAATTAGATATAACTGTCAGGAGAAGTTTGGGCACAAATGATTTTAAACATTTTCATTCATTCCAGCCATGGATGCCAATTGTTATGCATTTATGTAATTTTCAGTTGTTGCCTCTGACCAGGGGTCCTTCAGCAGCCATCATTATCCCATGCCAACTGCCCTCTCCATTTGCCTACTGACAACCAGTATCCTTTCCTAAAATGGTTAGAATTATTTGAACAGTTCTCTGGAGTTTAGGGCTTGTCTGTGCCCATCAAAACACAAGTGAGAGAAGCAAGAAAACAGGGCACAGAAAAGCATTACTAACCTCAAAATATTGAAATAAATTCAAATTTCTGGTCTCACGAGACTACATTCAAGATTGTGCCTGCTGATCTGTGCTGTAATGTAAAAAAACAGCAATCTCTATTGTGATAACAGCAGAAACCTTCATTCTGAAATTTGTAAGCATTTTCCGAAGTAACAATAATATCCCTTTGGTTGAATTATGTCTATCTGTAAACAGAAACATCTGACATAACATATTTCAAACTTATTATGTTTTGTGTTTGTGCACAAAGCAGTGTCAATGGTGTAAATTATAATGAACATCTAAAATTAAAGGAGAGACAGATTAATACCTCATAGGAAATGCTGTAAAGCTATCTTTAAATTAATACTAGTTTAGGACTTGAGTGGTTTTTTTTTTTTTTTCCCTCTAGATACTTGCTCTCAGTGAATCACACTACAAATCTGCAAATCTTTGGAGAGGGAGGGAAACCACCCATACACTTCTACCACTTCAGTACCTTCCTTACTTATAAAGACTCTTCAATCTTTACAAAACTAATCTCAGGTGGCTAAACATTGAGTCTACATTTTTCATAGCTACAGGTTGCTATCATAAAGCAACCCAAAATACCTCTGAATTGTCAAGACAGAGCATTTTCCCTATAATTTTGTGATTCCTCTGTCTAATTTAACTTCTCTGATGCTTTGGTGAAATCTTAAATTGCACAGATGAGTAAATGCACAAATATTATATTCTGGGTCATTCTCAAGTATGTGCAGTAGTGAATAAAGACATGCTTCCTGCAAGGCTCAGAACAAATGAACATCCATGACCCATTTGCATACTCAACATTTCATTTCTTCCAGCTAAATGCCACTTCCTCAGTCCCAGCAGTTTTACTGCTGAATATCTAGCAGATACGAATTCCTTAGTGGGAAAAATTGTGTACCTTGATAAAGAACATCTGCAAATGAAATACCTTTGTTAAATTATAGCATCAGAATAACATATCTTTTAATACAGAAACTGCCTCAGAATATAGGATTTAAAACTATAGTAATTGTCACAAATCAAAGAGATATCTCAGTGTTATAAAAAGTCTCTTTCAATAAAGAATAAACATAAATCTATCCTCTTATATTCTCAGAGTATGATTCATCTCACTTTATTAGCTCTCATAATGTGGGCATTTATTCTTATGTGGGCTACATATGCAGCTGGTGGATTGAATGTAGAGTTTGCTAGAGGGTGACCTGATCCTTCCTCAGGTAGTAGTCTAGGGTAAACAGGATGAATTACTAGATGCTGCTTCTCTCTGCTGATTACTGATGGATGTTATAATATTAGCTTACACTAGACACTTTTTGTAGTTTAAGGTAGAAGGAAAGAATCCCATGCTACACATATTATGAATTTCAGGCCTTTCAATTATTTTACTCAAAATGCTTAATGAAGGGCAAACTTTAAACTTTCACAAAGCAGTTGCGTGCCCTTGCTAGAGATTGAAACAAAACCTGTGTAATTGGTGAAACTAAACATTGCCAACAGTTTTTGTACACCTCCATGAGATGGGTCAGATGGGTCTTTAAAGCATGTGGCTTAAGTGTTTCTGATTGGGATGATACATAATCTACTTTAGTACTTGGGTTTATGTATTATGGGATTGATAGAATTGATATCACTGCAGTAACATAAATGATTCCCGTCAGTTACAATGAACTATTATCAGTTCCTAAAAATTCACCAAATTCTGAGAGTGGCCTGAAATCTTCAGGACAAAATTCTGGGATACAACTCATATAAAACTGTTTCTAGAAGTAGAAGCTATTATATAAAGAAAACAATCATTAATATACATCTGCTAGAAAATAAATACCTGTGGCCTTCTCCTTCAGAGGCTCCAATTGTGCCACGGTTTTAGAACATGAAGTGTCCCCACCTCTGCCAGGGAGAGGAGCTCAGCAGAGTTTGGGTGATTGCAACTTGCTTAGCCAAGGGGTGCATTGACAGATACTTGTGCTGGTAAGATAACAAAACTGATCAGGAAATTGTGAAAATGAGCTAATACTGAGAGGAGATTTCACAGACCTGACAAAGGGATGGGGTTGAAGTGGCAGCTTGCGCAGACAGTGATGCTGGATGGAGCAAGAAGCTCGGGAGAGGAAATTTTGTCCAAAGTGGGTTGAACAAAAACACAGTAAAGAAAAGACTGAGTAATTAAGATCACAGAGCTAGAATTACCTATGGAAAGACAATGGGATTGAAAAGGAGTGTTGGATTACAACTGTGATAGCCACATGATATGACTGTGGCTCACAGAGCAAAAGAGATGAGGGCTGACAATTCAGAGAAAAGCAGCACAGTCTCTGAAGAGAGACAGAGAAGGGATAAGACTAGCTTGCAATGAACACACATTTCCAAAACTCTGAGCCAAATCCTCTTTTCCTCTACCAGAAGACCAACCACAGAAAAAGGCTCTGGGTACATTCACAGAGCAGAAATTCACTTTAAAGGTGGTGTACAACTCAGGGAGATTTTTCTTTCCAGCTGATCAAAGAGAAGGTTAAAAGAATCTGAAGACAGACAAATTCAGTTGCAACATCCAATATACATTTTTAATACTGAAAGTTAATATCCATTATAATTTATAAAGAGATATGGTAAATTTTCTATCAGGGAAGAACTTTCAAATAAAAACATCAATATCTTTCAATTTTCAAAAAGAAATGGTAAGAGAATTTCCAGTGGAATATGTTATCTTATGAAGAAGGTATTCTTCTTTTTTTTATCTGTAAATGCCCTCTCCAGACCCCCATTCTAGTCCACATAGAAAAGAACAAATTTCTGCAATTATTAGTTGGTTACTTAAAGTTTTTCAATGGATCCTGATTGATTCTTGGGCTTTTTATAAGGAAGAATTTCCAGAAAAAAGTCTACAGCAATTTAATGACATCACATCCACACAGAGAGTTGAAACATGTCTTCTCAGTCCCTAGTCACAAGCTCATTATATTAACTGTCCAATCAAATTTTCTTATTACAGTTTCAAAATAATTTAATTTTGTTAACAATATAGATGCATATTATACATTTTTGTTCCGCAAAACATGGAAAAAGAAATTGCTCATGCTGGGTAGACATTACCTGTTTTGATAAAAAAAATTGCACGTTTTCTATTTTTCATACTTTTTTTTCCTGTATTCTACTTTTTATTGTTCTAAGATGCTTTTTTACTGATGGAAGGAAAAACTGTAGAAAAAATAAACTAATTGTTCACAATGATAGAACTAAAAAAGAAATTTTTACCAATTACCCATATTTTACCTTTTGTTTCAGCTCTAAATATTAGAGAGAAAGTGTTTTGTCTAACCCAGCTGATGTATGTATAAAGTATAAGGTAATGTTTTTAAGGGTTGACATGCATTCATATATATAAATGGGTAAGAGTAGCACTTGGAGATTCTGATAAATCAAAGGAATTCTATACACTTATGTTTAATTCATATAATATTCTAAAGGTCTCTAACAAAACTGATTAAATCCATTACCAGATATTTTGTTAACACAGCATCCATATATAGAGACCACTGAAATACATTGATTTAAATTTATCAGAGCAATTTCTATTTGTAGAATATATCTGAGTTTTTCTCTTACAAATATATATACACATATACATACTTGTTAAGGTAATGTTCTGAAGTACACAGAGAATATAAGAATGAAATACCATCTCCAGACAATATGAAGCAAATGCTCTGGACGTTGTGAACATCCCTGCTTCAATTATTGTAATAGGGAAGACTCCTACTTTTCTTTTAGAATCTAAATATTCTGAGCTCAATTTCTGGAGTTCTGTCTCTCCACAGGGACTTCAGAGGAAAAGGAAGGTATGTTTTACTTAATTTAGGTGTTTCATGACATTTCTAAGGCTTGAACAATTCAACACTTTACAGAAATTCTTCCGGATCATCTATGCCAGAAGTTCATTCACACCAAGATTTCAGCCAGGTAAGAGATTTCTGTTAGCCTCCTTTTATTCAGTTTGCTATGACTTATGTGAAGTAACAAGCCAAGTTCCTCCTTTTCTGACTGAAGCATATATTATAAGCTGTACAACACCAGTTGTTTTTAATGGGCTTTTCCTCTGGGTTTGTTGCAATTCCCACCAATGTCAGTAGGAATGATGTGAACATATGGTTAGAGAAGGCCTGAGAGAGGTCAGGAATTCTCATGCCAAGTGAACAAAATTTTGCACCACATTTCAAGTGTTTTGTGGGTTGGGTGGTGCCAGAGATGCTGTATGAACAGCACTGGTTGCAGTATTTTGACATTGCATGGAAATAACCTGGAAACACAGGCAAGCAGTTCAGCCTTGATGAAGGGTGAAACCTCAGAGACTGAGCAAGTTTTCAGCAGAAGGATGAGATTTAGCTGAACAAATTTTCTCATCATCTGACAGGATGCTTGAACCTGACAATTTTATTTGTGCATAGAAATCAGAATGTCTCTCCCTTTCCCTGTTAAGGTCTATTGGTACTAGTATGAAAAAAGTGACTTTTGTTAAAGTAAGAACTGTGAGTCTCCAAACTGAAGGCTGCAGTTTGTGAAAGGTCCTGGAGGACCTCTTATTTCACTGCCTTCTATTTTTGAAAGATTTTTTTTTCTTCTACAGCAGTATGTTCCCCTTAAAATAGCCAGAATCCTTTGAAACTGGAAGTTGGTTGTTATAACTCTTTATTCTCTCTGTTGGGCCATCAAGTATTTGGGGTTTTTTTTCAGAGTGACTGAATGTTATCCAGGATATTTAAATTTGCAGGATTCAGTATATGCTCTGTAGTGCTGGAGCCTTTAAGTTTTTAAAGATAAGAAGATTTCAGGAACACTGAATAACCAGCAAGGGATAGCTGGGATGCTTGCTTCTCCTACTATGGGCACATTACTGAACTGAAGAAACCCAGGCCTACCATTCAGGCAGAAAAACACTGAGATAAAAGTAAAAAAAAATCTTACCATGAAGGAGTATAAGTGGTAATAGAAGAACATATTTTAAAATTCAAACATTTATCCATAATTGTCAGGGTAGTCATGTCTACCTAAACCAAACTATCAAAGTCTTTGTGTTTTACCCATAACAGATTAAATCCTGAGATCTGAATACCCCTCCCATCTGCAATAATCTAGGGTTTATTTTTAAAGTCAAAGTTCTTTGAAAAGTTATTCAGAGAGGTGTTAATCCAAGTACTGATGTCACAGAGATAGTTAAAAAATGAATTTTTCAGTTGACAGTGCAAACCTCCACAAATTGAAATAAGTGCTATTTTCTTGAGGGATTGTAAAAGTAAGTCTCTATGCCAAATATTTGATCTATTCTGCTCTCTTGTAAAATATATACTCTGCATAAAACACTCTCTGAAATGGGGCCTGCTTGTCCAGATGAATACATTATTCCACTGAGTGGAGAAAGGCTGATCTAGAGGCAAATTACTGAGTGTAATTTATTCCATATCCTTGCTGGAATAACTTGTGCTCCTGAGCCTCCTCAGATGTGTAGTCAATAGGGAACTCTCTGGCTACATGAGGTTTCTTAATACATCTTTCAGCTAAATCAGAGATTCAGATGCAAAATCCAGCACTCAGGGAGATCATCAGAATTTGTGATGCTCCCTGGAGAACCAGAGGTCTATAAACCAATGAATGGATTACAATGATAAATTCAGTATTTCCAACTCTGGGGGAAATAACGATACTCCAATATTTTTCAAGCTGTACTTATCTCCCTCAGTCAAACAGTAGAACCTCACAGCACTTATTAAGTCCATAATGTACTTTGGAAGAAAGTTCAAGAGCTGACTGCATTTAAAAATATAGCTTTGATATATTTTTTTAAACTATCTTTGTATTAGGAACTGCCTCCCAGCCCCAGGTATGCTGAACTGAGCATCATTACTGAACATCAGCAATGTGCTCAGCTGTGGCACGCAGGCTCACTTTTTTCATCTGGTACAATTAAGTAGTTTTAAAGATTCCTTCTAGACTTGATGAAATATCCTAAGTGAAACCCAAGAGTAAGGGGATATTTGGTCCTTAATGAAGTCTTAAGTGGGAGACATCTGCAGATAGTTTGAACAACTAGTTAGAGGGCTGCTGAGTTAAGGAACAGAAGCTGTTCACTTGCAGTCTCTGGGTGAGGAAAGGGTACTCTATTCATTCAACACTTTTTAAAATACCTGTAAATGCTACGTTATTTGAGATGTGTTGTTATCTTCCTGCTGGCTAAGGTTGAACAAACTAGGTCATATTAGAAGAGAGAGCTCCTCAGCCCCAGGTAAACTGCTGCAGTGCAGTAGTTGATCTTTCTTCTCCTATTCCTCTCCTGCTTTTTTCGTACCAAAGCAGTGTGATAGTTTCAGCTATCAGATTTGTACTTGTCAGATCAACTATTTTACTTCAAACTTGTCTCATTCCTTCCAAAGGTGTTGCTCAGCCTTTTTCTTCATCATTTCCAGGCTCAGCAGCAGCACAGAGGAGCCCCTCAGCTGCCCTCAATCACCATATGAAAGAGAACAGAAAGTATGTGTCTACCTTACTGATAGGTGCCATGCACAGACAGGAGGCATGGGACTCAGCTTGCAGTGTGCCACAGCTCTCAGATTACAGAGCTATACTGTGTCTCTGCTGGTGCTGAAGCTCACACTCCCTGCAAGGGCAGGCAAACCTCATGCAAACATAGAGTTAACTGCTGTAGGACCTAAAGCCCTCATCACAAAGAGAGTGCATATATTCCCCCATGAATAGCTTCATCTGTGGTTCCACCAGGAAATCAACCAATTCACACTAATTCATGGTACATTTACATGTTTACTGCATGACTGCAAACACAGGTGCTACATTTCAAAGACCCCTAAGAAACTAGATTTCAGAAGGTTTTTTATAACCAGGGAAGTGATTGACATAATGAAGTTTACAACTGACAAATGTACGTGATGAGAAGCTCAAGGACAAAATAATTTCACTTCTGTGTTACGCCACTAATGGCACCAATTTACAGATCATACTTTTATCTCAGATACTCCAAAGAATCTCTAGTTGACTACAGTGTGTACACACAGCCTAGGATGGAGCCTTTAGCTATTGAACTTCCTGGGGGCTGTTATTGATTTTGTTCCATTTTACTATTGGAGGCAGTCCATTGAATTCTGACCTGGGCTCTACAGTAATGCCTTTGGGCTCTGACACCAGGGCAAAGCAAGAGTCACAAGAAAACAGAATTAAAAAGATAATGTGTTCAATGCACAGATTCTCTACAGTTATATACTCACCCTGGAATCAGTGATCAACACAGAAGCTCTCAACATGAGTATAAAAATGTCAGAATCAGTTCCTTTATCTTGATGCAGTTTAAATATTACTTCTGGCTAAGTATTACATCTGAACCAAACACATGATTTGAGCTTACAGACACGAGTTTGTTCCTGAGCTGATTCATGTCAGTTTTATACTTGTAAACATCTTTTGATTTCAGGGGCATTAATTCATATTTTCAATAACTCAATGGTAACAGAATATGGAGTAGTCTTAGAGTGTCTGTTCAGAACAGCCAGTGAACTCCCTTGGTACATAAAGAAAAATGTCTATTTTCAGTATTAGAGACAAAAAATAAAGCCAGTCAGGATACAGTAAACCTCTTCACTGAAACTAATACAGAATAGGAGTGCACAGCTCCTTGAATGAGGACATCTTGAAAGAGAGAGTATTATACAGTACAGGCTCTTATTCCACTGCTATTTCCACATTAGATGGGATGTGTAAGACAAGTGCTGTATACAAAGGCTAAGACATTAAACTAATTTTAATAAGATTCCTTTATGTTAAATCAGAGAAGAGGGTGGATTTGAAAAAAAAGGTGTAAATGATATATTTTTCCTATTTTTTCTCTAAAGTTTTCTGAGGTGAAGTGAAATAAAGAAATACAGGAAGGTGGATGGAAGGTTAAAATATTCACAAAATAAACTTGAGATATTCAAGCTTTTCATAGTCCCAAGAAACATGTTTAATGGGAGCTGAAAGACTTGAAAAGAAACCTTGTTGTGGTGCACAGCAAAGTAATGTGAAAAAAAACCCCTTCATATTTCTTCAGCCTCTAGCTTAGCTCTCACTGTGGGGAATCTTGCTGTGAAAACATTAATCACTGCTGCTTAATAGTATCTCTGCTGGTTGCACCAGGGTAGCAAGTGGCTACATAATGCAGCAGATGCTTCCTTCTTTAAGTGTAGCACCTACAGGACTGTGAATTTTCCAAAGGGTTTTCAAACTTACCATGATGCAAAACTGACCAGAAGGTACTGGAAATACGTTGCCTGGCTCTCCAGAGAGCACAGATTCTGGAAGAAGATGAAATGATACCTTTTGTCCTCTGCTCCTTTTTTTGTTTTTTTGTTTTATGGAGAAAGGAAATGAATGACCTCCTACAAATCCAGCTAGCTACCAGAGATGCTTCCAGAGCAAGGTATCAAAGATTTTCCATTTTTTTAAGCTATTCCTTAGACTGCAGATTGGTTAGGAACTTTAAGTACTTTTCTCAATCCTTACTCTTTTTTTCCCTTCCATTTTTAGCACTTGCTTCCCTTAGAAGCAGAATGGACATTTGCTTTAATGCAGTAATTGTTGATAGTTGATTAAATCCTATTCTTTATCAGTTCTGCTCAGCTCTCATTCTTGCTACCACCAAAACATTTCTAGTTACTTTCAGTCCTTATGGGCCTAACCTCTTTATATTATTTTCCCTTCCCTCATCTCCTCCATTAGCAGATCTATCAATATTGTCATCATCATCAACATTGATGATGTTCAATTGTTCAATTTCCAATGAAGAAAAGTCTAACAAAGAAGTCTTAAAAAACGAGGTCTTGTATAAGATATCAAACAGGGAGATTGGTACAAGGAAAACTACTTAGCCAAAGGCATCTTTTCTAGGATGGCAAAATCAACCCTCTTTTGAGTTTCTTCTCCTACTGCATCAAAACTTCAGCAGCTTTACCTGAATGCTCTTCAGAGACTGTGGTTCAAAGGTTCTGGCTTTAAAGGGATTGCTTTTTTTTTTTTTTTTCCATTGGCAAGAAAAATGGACAGGTTTATCTAAGTTAAATGCTTTTCAAAGATATTTTCACAGGAGCTTTCATCTTCTTTTGTCTTTGTTTCTAATTTTCCTGAAAATAACTGCAGTGACACAAGAGCAGTCTTTTTGATCATTTCAGTGTTAGTGATGATGTAGCTTTGTGAACAGCAAGGCAAGATGTCTGAAAAAGCCATCTTCTACCAGAAGCAGCAGAGGAAATGGGGTAGAGCAACTGGCAGACTTTTCCTCATGTCAGTCACCTATCACGGATCCTTGTCCAGCAGGAAACTACAGGGCTGACAAACTGCCACCTCTGGGGACTTCCACCATGGAAAGCGTGACTGTTGCATAGGCAGTAGAGGTATTTAGAGTAATGTGTCGCAGATATCTTTTCATGAAAAACCTTTCCTTGGGATTTTTTTCATCCTGAGAAGCTGTGAGGCCTCAGGGACAACATTTAAACAATGATTATCTGCTGCTGTGGAATGCAATAGGTGCATCTGTGATTGGTCTCATGTGCTTGTTTGGAATTAATGGCCAATCATGGCAGAGCTGGCTCTCTCTCTGTACGAGCCACAAACCTTTGTTATTCATTCTTTTTTATTCTTAACTTAGCTAGCCTTCTGAGATGAAACATTTTCTTCTATTCTTTTAGTATAGTTTTAATGTAATATATATAATAAAATAATAAATCAAGCCTTCTGAAATATGGAGTCAAATCCTTGTCTCTTCCCTCGTCTGAAAACCCCTGTGAAAATTGAGCCTGAGGAAAGGCTGTTGAGTTTTGATAAGAAGGAAAGATGAACGGGTATCTCCAGCTCCTATTTTTTCAACAAAATGTCATGGAAAGAGGATAGACCAACATACTGGTTAGCAGCAGAAGTCATCAGAGGTGAAATTCAGCTCCAGATTCTCTTAAACCAGAAAAGACTTAAATGGAGCTGTGTACATGTCAACTAGGTGTTTGAACTACTATTACATTCACTGTGGGTTGAGTAGAGTTGCCTAAAAATGGATGTGTTCTTCCACATGTGACATCCCAGAGTGCCCTGGTCACACTGATGTGTGCAGGGAACATGGGTTTTCCCCTGATGCTCTCTGTCTGGGCTGCTCCCTGCTAGGGCACAAAGTGACCACAACTCTGTGGTTGGGTGAGCATAAACAAAAGCATGATGCTTGCTCCAAAGAGTAGACAGAGCTCAAGCAAGGCAAAGCAAGAGAGATGCACACAGTATACAGAGGTCATGTGGAGAAAAAAGAGAAGGCAAGTGAAGCCTTGATCTAATAATTGCATTGTTCTCCAGAGATATTTGCCATCAGAGAGGACTTTAGCAAGGAATTTAAAGGAGATTGGACACTCAGGTCTTCAAGAGTCAGGGATCTTCTGAGCAGGAACGTGGAAAACGTGTTAAACTGTTAACCTGAGAATTTACCACAGCATCTGGCACTCTGCGTGAGGGATCTTCTTGGTGAAAAGAGGAAGCTTTAAAATTGATGTGACTAGCAAAATATTCCTATGGAACAAGCCAAATGTGGTCAAAATGCCAGGAAGGTGTGCTCTCTGCAGCAAATATATAAGTGGAGAAACATTATGCTTGTCAAGAACAGAGATGAAAAAGTAGGAACAATATAGAAATGAAGTGATAAAAGGTTTCTCTGTGTAAGTGGGCAGGAAAGGACTTATCTTCTGCTGTTTAAAAATAGAATCTCAAATATATTAGTTTAGATGACAGTACCTAGGCAGAGATCCAAGCTGAAGACTTATTTATGGGCTTGAACAGTAAGTAGGATGATGGTGTTTTCCTCAGCAATCAAGTAAGAAAGTAGCAGGGAAGGTGTGGGAGAAGAAAGATTAGAGAAAAATGCAAATAATCTTTTTGCCTGTCTATTCCATTAACATCTAGGCCTACTTTGTAGCTTCCTGAAGCCTCCGTGAGTCACTTGGTAGGTGACAAACAGTCAAAATAAGCGACCCACGAACATTTATTCAGGCAGAAATTTCAAATATTCTGGTATGTATTTCTCCACTATAAATAACTTTCTGCAAATTCAGTGTCCTAATTTTGTGTTCAAGGTAAAGAAAGGGAAAAAAAGAAATACTTCAACAAAAAGTTATACTTTGTGGTTTAATGTGTTGGTATTTGGGAGATTAAAGTGCTATATTGAAACACAGGCAGAAATTCAAAACTACAGCCTCTTTTTTTTTAAATCTCTTTTTTCAGTCTTCAAATACATATGTATTTAGTTGATTCTTGCTCAGTTTTTTTTTAGTATTAGAACTGTATAATCAATTTCATTGCTTCAATTCAGTCATGTTATTCTAAAACCCTTGCACAGTGTTTCTCCTACCCCTAATAAAAAGACTTTGGAGATGGTAATTTTTTGGTTTTTAAGTAAAAAACATGAGCGTGACATGCTTGGTCTTCCTTGGCTGTCCAAGGAAGACATAGGTTAGAGCAAAACTTGTGTAATTTTAATTTTGTTGCATTTAATAAACCATGAGCTGAGACGAAGCACTATTGTTTGTGGCTTGTATATTTTAACTGTGTATATGCAAAATAAGGTTTCACTTTTCTGGTACATAGCTCCTTGATTAAAAGAAACAACTTACAGTGGTGACTGTAGACACTTTACCTTGTAAATTGTGTTTTAGAATAACTGAAACAAACAACATGTTTACAGCTAAGAGATACTTATAAAAAAACCTGAAACTTTGATCATGGGGTATTTTAATTTCACAGATACTTACTGGGATAACAAGTATGCAAAACCTGTAAGGTGGGAAGCATGTTTCCAGAGGCAATGCATAATTGCTTACTTACTGAAGTCAGTTTATTGACTGAACTTCATGATCAGAGCTTCTTGGCACCCAGAGCTAGAAAATCAGCCTATCTTGATAAATAGAGCAGGGCTGATTTAGGGATCACAAATTCACAATGCAGAAAAGAAAAAAAGATGAAGCAACAAAATTAGTCTTGGCTCAGTGGAAGTTTTGCAAAACTTGTAATACTATAAGGCATTTTGATGGAGGCAACTATATAAATTAGGGATGTTTTTCTGGAAGATAAACAGGTTTTCATTATATGCCACTATATAAATGGCTTACAGTTTCAGTTCAAGTAGAAGGAATAGCTTGTGGTAACATAAACAACTGAATGATCTTGATGGCAATGATGCCAGATCTCATGACTGTGTAGGAAACCTGGTGCAGAAAAAAAATGGGAATTATTTAAGAAACAGTTGGACATACTGCAGCTACAATTCATTCAGGCTAAGTCTCAACAGGGGGAATGTAATTCCGACAATGTGCTTCAACAAAGTGACAATAATAACATTTTTTACATGTCTCCTTAGGGAAGGGAGGGGGATTTACATTTATATTTTTTAAAAATTGCAAATTTCTAAGAATTAATTAGAAGATGAAGAAGAGATACTGACTAGAAGGTTACAGAGTGCATTCCAAGTATGAAGAAAGGGCTTTCTCACAGATGGTATCTTTGCAGAAGACAGTAAATAAAATGGAAATCGTCACTAAAATGTGGCTGAGATTATTGGGCATAAGGAATTAAGTGATTTATCAGGGTATAATACATTCCTTCTATGGTCATAGTGTTTCATAGATGGAATACAGGGAAGACTTGTCTTGAGATTATTTTCTTGGTCTTGGTTTATTTAGGCATATTTGTTGTTGATTTCACTGTGGATGCTTGTGTGTTTAAGCCAAGTGAGGGCTGACCTGTAGGATTTGCCACAGTACCTATAAATGCCTGGATGGAGGAATGTGGGAAAGAAGCTTCATAGCAGCACAATCACTGCAGCTTGATGTGACAAGGGAGCAGGTCATGATGCTGAGGAGAGTCTGAAGCTTTAACTTTGTGTTATAATTCATAGTTTTATAATGTACTTCTGGAGAGCATGGGATTTTTCCAGACACCTTCACTGTCCTGGAAATATTAAGACTTTTCATTATTTATGTTAACATGTTCAAATACACCTGTATGTAGAAATCAGACTTTTGGGTCACACATGGTGGCATGGGGTAAGCTGTTTTTTCAGAAGGCAGTCCTGCCTTTAAAAACTCAACTCTTCAACTCTGATGTTTTTGGTTTCTATTTTAGCTACAGGTGCATATGTTATGGATGTGAATCCCTTCATAATCTGGCAATTTAGGGAGGTAAAAAAGTGCACTGGAAATAGAAATTATTTAGTTTTCCACTGAAAATTCCTTATAATTTCTTCTACTAAGATATGGTTACCTACAGAATATGTTGAGCTTGGCCTGAGTCACATTAATCCTTTTAGGAACATTAGATCTTCATATATACACCTCTTTGGCCATATATATACAGAAAAAAAGGTATGATTTTTTAGTATAAGATAACTATCTTACATCTTCATTCTCAAATGAGAGACAGGGACACAAGGAGGAACGATTAAAGCTATCATGTAAAGAGAACATGAGCAAGTTGCATAAAACAACACACCTCTATGTGACACAGGCTAGACTCTATGCAGACATGTGAACTGAATTTTGTTCCTCCCTGTTTATAGACCTCTGAGAATTTACAGTATGAATCAAGATGCACTTGCATTTAGCAGAACTTCATGCCCAACAACTGTAATGTCAGTCAGATACTGTATTGTGTAAAGGCATAAAATCATAAAATGATAACTCTATTGCTTTTTCATTTACTTTTCCATTCTTAAGGACTATTTTCAGAAATTCACGTTATCAGTTGCTCTTTATTAATCCCTCTTCAATCTTTCTTTATCTATCACTGCTGTTAAATTAAAAAAAAATGCAAAAGAATTTCAACTGAAATACAGCAAATTGATCACCTGTATTCATTAAAAACACTCACATATTCTGTGGCTGTGCTTATACAAGAGATCAAAGCCAGTCATCATCACTGTTCCTGCCACAGCCTTAAAATCAGTAAGGAGCATGGAGTACCATGAAGGGCAAATCTTCAAGCATTGGCACCACTATTTTTATTTCAGAACTGAGAGCCACCATTGACCTTTTCCTTTGTCTGTTTTACCCAGCAGTATTTTTATGTTAGTACCAAGCTGATCACCACATGGCATTAGTATATTCTGGGTTGAGAGAGCACACCTCTCAGATCAGATAGGATGCTGCTTTCCCAGGTACTTAAAACCACAAAGTCACGCAAAATCCTGCACTCCTTGCAGGAAGGCAAGGAGTGGAGAATGTTGATAGGAGTAATACTATTTAGGCTGACAAATTTCTTATTCCTACTGTAAACAAGACCTCACAATGTCTAGTTGCTGCCATGTAATTTATCCACTGGGATCCACAGACAAATTTCTATTTCGCTTGGGTGTTCTTTTTCATCTGTGGAAGTGCTACAGTGAAAGTGAGATGAGTCCACACACTGAGCCTCAGCTATGAAAAGAAAGGGGACCATGATGCCCTTGAGCACCAGTTCTACACAGTAGCATATATAAACAGAATTTCTCAAGTTGGGCAAAAAATGTGCTGGTCTTCAGTTTAAATCCTTTGTTTCCTTCTGTATAAATTGAAATTTTCTTCAAATATGCAGTTTTGCATTTTATTTTAAAAGACAACTTACACTTTAGTCTTGTATTTGCACAGCTTAGTCTTTAGGAAAAAAAAAAATTTCTTCTTCAGCATGCCCTTCATGGTCTAAGAACTGTGAGAGTGCTCAATACAGAACCTCAGGACCAGCCCATTTTATTTAGAATTCAAAAATAGATCCGTTTTCCAGTTCAATCCTAGCTTCTCGGGGAGTAATATAGTGACAAATATTTGTAACAATAGTAAAAAGATTTTTGTGAAACACCTTTTTACTCCAATAATAATTAGCTAAATAGAATAGGTATTCACTACTTCATATGAAGCCGTCTCCTAAGGTGTTTTTGTTTCTAACAAAGGATTAAGGTGTGTCCATGTGCATTCCATTAAATTTCTCTTAGGATAGCAAGACTATGTTAGGGGTAAAATGGCAACCATCTTGCTGATTGTGCCTTCTGGAGGGCCACCACTGGGCTTCAGTAAATTGCTGTCTATCCAGAAAAAGGGATGTACTAAACTCTGACAAAGAGGGAGGAAGAGAAGTATACAGATACATAAGCAAATCTGACAATAGAGCAGAGCTATGTTACGAGCACAAGGCCAGTGAAACCCAGTGGTTTCATCCAGCTGGAAATCATGTCTGTTCCAATATGTATTCACTGCAGCAAATATGGCTTAGTAAAACTTTTATTCTGTAAGGAAACCTTTATAAATGCAGGACTTCTGCATTTTGCTTGAACTACCACATAAGCGTGTGTTGTTGAGACATAACTTTAAATAGCTTCTGAAGACATCCCCATGAATTCAAAATTACTGTACTTGCAGAAAAAGCAACAATATCCGTCTGTAAATCCTTTAATCATAAGCATTAAAGAATAGTTCTTCAGAGAATCACAGGCTGCTGACTAAAGTTTACATTTTCTTGAGCTGCTTTTGGTGCTGCTAGCTATTTTTCTCATACACATGATGATAATATGAAGTGACACTTGCACCTGTTGTCACCATCTTATGGTAATTAGCATAGTGCCCTAAGTAGTAGCAGGGCCATCACATCCAAACATAAGCCATTAACATATTGCAGCTGTCATCAGTAGGGAAAGCTAATGGAGTTAGTGGATTTGCACACTACTGCATACCTTGGCTCAGCTAGCATAACTCCCCATATTGGGGTCATTGGGGATAGGAAAAAGAAATGTGGGATGTAGCCAGTCAGGAGTGAAAGAATACATTTTACTGCAGGTTTACTTTCATGTATTATGCATGTCCTTCAAGGTCACTGCATGATCATTTATAAGATTTTAATGAGATATCAAAGTGGAATGGATGGAATGTAATTAATGTGATCATACAGAGAAGATACAGGTATAAAATAGCATGCATGAGGCAGTCAACAAAAAGTGAGAGCAGTGAGGAAAAAAGGACTCTTTGGCCAGATTTCAGCCTGTAAAACAATTTTTCTACCCTACTTTCAGACACTTAACATCCTGCCAAACAGTTTTCCCCAGCTAACAGTGAAACAATGGAGGGAATTAAAGAAAATGCATTCTGCTGCTGCTCTTTCCTGCTTTGAGTGAAAATGGGGGACTTGTAGCTAAAAGTATGCTAGTCCTACAGTGACATGAGTTTTGTGGGATTTATATATTCTATTCTATTCTATTCTATTCTATTCTATTCTATTCTATTCATCTCATTTTAATATTTTGATTCCTCTTGCTGACAGACTCTCTAGACTAAACTGAAAATTCAAGGTATAAAGATCCATATTTTTAAAGCACTTTTCTAGGACAGTTTTTTATACAGGTGATGAGAAGATACAGGGACTTAAAAAATTTCCATGCTTTCTTCAGTAGGGAAAGCAGTAATACATACTCCTCAGATTCTTTTCCTAAGATTACTGGTTGTCCCCAGCCTGCTTCCGTTCCCACCTTCTTCTTGCCAGAGAAATGCTTTTGTATAAAACTAAATTCTATAGATACTCTATTTTTATTTTGTTTGGGTTTTTTTCCTTTGTTTCGATTGCGGTCGTTGTAATATTTTGTTGTTTGTTTTAGGCTTTGTGGGGTTTTTGAGGGGGAAGGGCTGAGTTTGGGATTTTCTGGGGGGAAAGGAGAAGAGAAGTGTAAATCAGCTTGGTGCCCCCACCAGAGTTTAGTGCTCTGGCAGCCATCCCTGTGTGTGCTGGGGCAGAGCTGCTGCTCCTGCATGGGAGCTGACATCAGTCTGGTGAGCAGGGGGCAGGAGGGACCATCTTGGCAGCATAAAAGGCAACCCTATCTAAGTAACTGAATTAGAGACTAACCCTGCCTCCCTAGCTCTTCCCATCTTGGCCTTTGGTAAACCACACAAACCAACATTTACAGATGTGGGTGAGTAGTTACATACTTAAATATTTATGTGGAAGCAGACACCCAAGCTGGAAAATACTTGCCTTCTCTTATACCAACAAGAATTCTATTCATCCTTCTTTGTTTTCTTATTCATCCTGCATGTTGTCTTTTTCTAGAAGCTTCTTTCTACAAATCAAGTTTGGAAAACTCTGCTTTACGCCTGAAGTGATTGCAAGGATTCTCCCAGGATTCACTCTCTCAGCAGGACATGGAGCCCTAAGTGTGACATTTGTTGTTTAATTCCTGACCCCAAACCCTGAATGCTCCGTTGGAAACTCAGAACATTTTCAATTTGTGTTCCTAGAGTTTACATGCTAAGCCATTTGAAAAGACAAATTTATGTAAAAATCTTCACTGCACATAAAATGTTCAGTGTAATATTCATTTTTGAATGCAGCAGATATTTTCTTTATGTTCAGATTAAAAAAAATCTTTTTTAAAAGCCTTTTATAATTTTTAAAAATAATTTGAAATTGTTCTTTATTCTCAGAAAAATAAAGCAAACTAATTTCTCCCATCCTCACAAAATAATTAAAAAACAAGAAAGAAATATTAACTTTAAAAAGGAATGAGAATGAGAACTGAAGCAAATAAAATGGTGTTATAAAACCAAGGTTATTTCAGAGATTTACCAATAAGCAGGTATATTTTCTAAGTCCTTTTTAATAATTGCTTGATTGAACTTTCAAGTAGATATATATGGCAGGTTTGTCATTAGTTAGGGGGGGTGTGTGCTTTTTAAAACTATGCTATTTGCAAAGCAAGCAGCTGTCCAATCTGACCTTCCAAGACTTTCATTCTGGGAAGAAGAGCTGCTGGATATAAGTGGGGAAGGTCACAAAGAATAGGAAACAAAGAATAGGAGCTTCTGGTAGGCATTCTGGGGAAAAATTATGCACAGAGCAAAAGCTAAGTATTTATCTTAGAGCAAAAACTAAGTATTTATCTTTAACGCAGGTTCTTTCTTTTCTCATTTTGTGCTTCTCTTCCTTCTGCTTTACTTTCCCACTCTTCTCTCAGCACTGCTACCTGTTCTTAACCTACATCTAATCTTTCTTTCTTTCTTTCTCTCCCCACCACCTAATATATTGCCACTGAAATATCTGTCCAGAGGCCAACTTGGCGAGAGGTAAAGGAAGAGAAAGTGAATAGTAGCTCTCTCCTTGATGAAGGAACTGTTTGTATGTGTGGAAGACCAGTTCAGCCCATGACAAAGTCCATGTAAAAATGCTTACAGAGCCTTGGAAAACGCATTTCACACAGGACAGACATATAGTGCAATTCCCAAAGTAAAATGCATTTTTCCAGCAGCCGTTGGTGGTTCCAGCAGCTCCCTAAGCTGTGACTCCCTCCAGCGGTTGGTTTACCATAGTTTACAAAGCCAGGTTTACATACATGGGTTTTTTCCACAAAATTGACTATGGCAGAGGCTAGGCAAACAATGCTGCCAGGAAAATGCCAAACGGAGGCAGGAGACAAATAGAAAAACCAAGCCTTTCATTTTTAATATCTGTGGTCACAGAGGACCAGAAATGAGCACCTCTCTCATGATGCTCCACTGAACACAAACCCTCGGTCAGGTACTGGGAAACAGGCCAGCCTGACATCCTTCTGCTGCTGCCA
Organism: Zonotrichia albicollis; assembly: GCF_047830755.1. Classification (NCBI taxonomy): domain Eukaryota; kingdom Metazoa; phylum Chordata; class Aves; order Passeriformes; family Passerellidae; genus Zonotrichia; species Zonotrichia albicollis. The sequence goes on along the minus strand of NC_133820.1, from coordinate 81,305,394 downwards.
AAATTTCGAGGTGTCACCCTGCATGAGGACATGCCCCATGTCCTAATTTTGAAGTTACCTTGCTTTTTTTCTTCAGGACTTCATATTATTCACGTCAAAAGTCTGTCTGGTAAAAAATAATGCAGGAGGAGAAAAATAATAAGGAGGAGAAGGATAATTTTCAAAGTGGACACATGGCAAAAATTGAAGACATGACAAAAACCTTCCAGTTTCTATATAAACAAATGAGATTTTAAAGAGATAGTCTTTTTCAGAAAGTCGATATAGTATCAGGCCTAGAAAAATCAAACCATTTAAAATTCATGAATTTTACCATCTTCCTATTTATAAAAGGTTAAGTTACCCTAAGCTATGAAAGAAAAACACCCTCTGAAGACCTGGGAAGGCAGTAAACACTCGTGGCAAACGACAGGAATTGATCCTGCTTTTCTGTGCCTGTCATGTCTCTAAATTTTATTTCCACCATTTCGAGGTTCCGTGATAAGAGGGGCAGGGATGGGAAAAAAGGATTGAGCTGACGCAAGACTATGGCCTGAGGGCGATGGTACCTGGGTCTCTGACATTTTCTCAATTAGTAGGTCTCCCTGCCTGACTGTGAGATGTGCATCTAACTGGGGACTTAGACTGTTGCAAGGTATTGATTAGCCATAATGTGAAGTCAAATCTGAATAAAAAAAGCATTGTGATCAAAAGCCTTTCATTGGAGACAGCATGCCCTCCAAGTCAAGGGTCTGCAGAATCTGATGAGCTCTGTTTCCTTTTTGTCTGAGAGAGATTTCCATGGTTTACTCATAAAGGCTCTCTTGATAGGAATGTCCAGTGGGCCCTCTGTCAGAAAACCTGATGTCTCAAATTTGACAGGTGCTTGTTAGTTTTTCATCCTAGATCACTCAACATGCACACAAAACTAGAAGAGACGATGGCTAATAATGCTACATTTCAAGTTGACTGCCTTGTCATTTTTGCTGGAAAATTCACTGATTCAATCACTAACATTAAATTGTCTGCATTAAAGGAAAACAAAGCATAGCCAGCCATGAAATATATTGGTTTTCCAGCTGCTAGAACTTACACAGCTCAATATATTTCATTGCATTGCCTTGTTGATAGGAACAGTTTATATAGATCACATGCAAAACAAAATAAATTGCTGTTCTATGGAAAAAAAAAACTCAACAGAAAACCCCAAAGCAAGAAAACTGAAAGAAACATTTTAATCCTTCTTTTCTTGGAAATTAGCTTTCTTCTCACTAAAAATGTTTTCAAGTAAAGAAATGATCCTCCATACCTTTACTTACATGAACAACGTACTTTCAAGCACTTCTAGTCCCCTGGGATGTCATATGAATCTGGATTTCTGCTCCATTGTAGCTCCATCCCTTGTGAATTTGTGTTGGGGTTGGTTTCTCTAAAAGCTCAAGGACTACTTGAGCTTTAAAGATACTTATTTTTATGGACTACTCAGATGAAGAATTTTAAGCCAAGGGTTTAGGCCAACAAAAATGATGCATTTTGGTAATAATATCTCTGGGCATTGTTATAATATTAAGTCCACAGTTTTGTCTATTCTCCTATGGTTTGCAATCTAAACCTCAGGGCAGAGCAGGAGCTGTGTGATAATGGTAGACTGTGGGACTTGAGCTGTCAAGAGCTCCTCTCAATCCCAGTGTATGAGGACACTGGAAACAAAATAAACCAAAACAGGTAAATTTTTTCACTGGATAAAATGCTGCATTGCCCATTCTTAGATATCCTTGAGTCAATTTGTGAAATGAGTTCTTACACTCATCTTATAAAAGATCTTATAAATGGATTCTGTGCATGTTGCTTTATACTCGAACAGCCTTCTCTTGTACTTGCAACATTCCCTGCTTCCAAGGAAATACTTGTCCAGTATACTGGGGAAAAGCAACCAAGAGTAATAAAACCTCTATCCTCCTTCCCCACCTCCCCTCCCAGCACTGATGGTACCTTGCTAAGGTCTCAGTCAGGCTTTCTGTGCTCAGAAAAAAAAAAATATATATATATATATAGAGAGAGAATTATGATTTATGGTATCTAGATGCAAAGGGGCAGCAACACAAGGACCTTGCAATGGAGTCAGGGTGAAGACCCTGTGAGGTATTCAAGCCAAGGCCCTGGTTCAAGGTGGTTTGCACCATCACCTTCAAGATCAGCCAGCTGGGTCACAACAACTTCATGCAGCCCTGCAGGCTTGGGGCAAAGTGGCTGGAAAGTTGCCTGGCGGAAAAGGACCAGGGGTGCTGGTCAACAGCCACAGAACATGAGCCAGTGCGTGCCCAGGTGGCCAAGAAGCAGAATCCTGGCCTTTGCAGGGAATAGTGTGGCCAGCAGGATTATGGCAGTGATTGTCCTTCTGTACTCAGCACTGGTGAGGCTGTCATTCAAATCCTTGTTCAGTTCTCAGCCCCGAGGAGCAGCTGAGGGAGCTGGGAGAGCGCTTTCTGAAAGAATCTCAGGGGATACCTTTACACTCTCTGCAACCACCTGAAGGGAGGCTGTAGCCAGGTGGGGGTCTGTTTTTTCTCCCAGGTAACAAGTGCAAGGATGTGATGAAATGGCTTCAAGTCGCCCCAGGGGAGGTTAAAGAGGATATTAGTTAAAATCTCTTCATGGGAAGGGTTGTCAAGCACTGGAATAGGCTCCTTAGAGAATCATCATCCCTGGAGTGTTCAAAGGGTGTATGGATGTGGTTCTTGGGGACATGGTTTAGTGGTGAACACAGCAAGGCCAGGGTAGCAGTTGGACTTGATGATATTAGAGGTATTTTCCGACTTAAATAATTGTGTGATTCCATGAAATGTTTCTCCTTTCCCTCAATACCGTTTTCCATCAGGAAGACTGAGCCTGGGGTGGGTATTTTCCAGCTGTATTCCAACAAAAGGCAAAAGCCTGAGTGACTTCTTTAGGCCTTCAGCCCCCATTGCTCACAGCACTCTACTTCCAGCCCTTCCCAGCACAGCTCAAGGTTGTGAAAGCATAATGGATCCCAAAATATTTCTTGCTGCAAAGTATTCGTTGTGGTAAATGTCGACTATAGCAATAAGGCACCAAAGACTGTGCATTAGCAAGCTATTAGTGCATGCTGAGAGTGCTCTGGTTGCCTTCTAATGCACACTGCAATGGCCATTATGGAGTATGACTCATTATTTTTACATTTATTTCACATTTTTAAAAATCGTTTTCAAAACACTTTTGCACAATTTCAGGAGATGTGTTTTTTCACAAGGAAAAAACGGTCCTTATGAACACAATGTGAAGAGAAAATGGTGGGAAGAGATAGTCTTCACTGCTTCTGAGTAAACCTGAAAGTGACTGCTTCTTTCCTACCCCACTCCCATTTAGTGTGGTTTTTTGACTAGCATAGAGATCGATCTCTCTCCTCACAGAGTCATCTTTCTGCCTTTTCAGGTTCTGTTTATTACTTTGAAGCCATTTTATTTTATTAAAAATAGCACTTTAGCAGGCACATGACATTAGGTTCCTAAGCTTCACATGTTTCCTATGTTTCTGGAGGAAAATCCAAAATGTCCATAAAAGCAATATGTTGATCCTGGAAAGCATTGTATGTCTTCAGAGCTGGAAGACATCATATGGTCTTTCCTTGAGCCTCTAATTTCTGTTTCTGTCCCATAATTGTCTTTGTTTATCTCCCATCCCCATAAAAAGCTGAAATTTTTGTTTGTCTGCCTTTTGCTTTTTGGGCATTGAATTAAACTGGGTGACAGCCATACAGGAAAGGTGGTGTAGGTGCAGGCAGCTTGCAATTACAACTGTTAACCCTGCTAAGAAAAATAAGGTTATGACCAATTAGGTTAGGATTAATTCTGCCTAATTTTAAACACCTGAGTTGTTTAAATTATGACTGTAATTGCTCTAGGCTGCCTTGGTAGTAAAGGGAAGGTTAGATGCCTCCCAAATATGCTTCATCCAATCTAAGAGCTAAACCATCTTCTTTTCCTGACAAGACTTTACATGACAGTGTTTCTAATTTTATCAGCTATGTGATATGAGTAATCTGACTTGGGATGAATCTGGGCCCTTTTTTTTTCCCAGGCTCTGCTACACTATTTAATGGTTTGGTGTCTACAGTGTGAATATATATTCTTAAAACATCAGCTGTCTTCATAACACTGGAATGTCAAAATAATGGTGTATTTTACTGTTGATATCTGAATAAGATTCTATGGGGTCCTTTGTGAAAATGCCCTGGAGAAAGGATGTTTAAAGAATAGATTGGAAAAAATATAGAAACTTACAAGGTATTTGGCAGGGGAGCATGTAAAGATCACAATTCTTTGCAAAACAATTGTGCATGAGAGTGAGAGAAGGTAGTACTGAAGTGCTGAAGCCAATTTTTGAAATATAAGATAGTTTAAATATATATGGAATCAGACACTCTGCTACTGAACAAAACTGACACTGAAGGAATATTCAATGTTATGTTACAGCCTCTGAAAACACAGCAAATGTCAGAAATTCCTCTTTTAAAGAGCCCTCACTCTTGTTCAGTAACTTCAACTGTCAGAGAGTGGAGCTGTATCAAAAAGGGTTTCACAGAATCAAAAGGTTTGTTTCTTAGCAACTCTGTCAACAAATTTAAATTGCTGCATATCATGGCTGTTCCATAATCATTTGCATGCAAGATTTGTAAACACAGGTTTTTATTGTGCATCTTGTTGTCGTGGCTGGTAGGGAGGCAAAAGGGGACAAATTCTCCAAAGCGGAGACAATGCTAGTACCAAATCAGAACATCCAAGACTAAACAAAAGGTTCTGTGTTTCTTGCTCAACCAGAATCTTTTTCTAGCTCATTTTGATCAGGAAGTACAAAGAGGCAGCATACCAAGTGTAGATGTAGTATTGCAGTAGACACAATGTCAAAAGACTAAATAGTCTTTTTGTGATAAAAGATACTGAGGATGGCATTTTGGTCCTTGTTTACAGAGTAATCCAGAGGCCCAGCACCACTGTAAACCACCTACCTTTAACTAAATTTGTATAATGCTTTGTTATACCAATAATGTTAGAGCTCAGGTAATATGATTGCTGGGCATTCACCTGGGATCAGGTTGGAGGAAGGCTTTTGCAGCCTGAGCTCCAGGCTGTGCTAGCTCACCTGCTGTTCTAGGGGCTTCGAAGCTTTCCAGATAGGATTCAATGAACTGCAGTCATGCCTACCTCTGGAATGAGAAGCTGATATACCTTTCACCCTGTTTGTTTTCTACTAATGTCACCAAAGATTGTGGTTAGGGAGTGATGAATATAGTCCATTTTAATTTTTATGCTATTTCAATTTTATTTATTATTTGCTGAGTGCCTATAATGTGCATGCTACTAGAGAACACACTTTATTTAATGTAATGCATTTTAGATCCACTTTATATAACAGGCTAAACATGTATAATATATGTAACCCTGTAAGTCTATATATGCTCAGTTTGATGTAAGAGACTAAGAGAGCACTCACACTCTATATGTTTATGTTTTCAAACTTAATGAATTCATGTTATTCCACACATCTAATGGCTCATATACAAAATCTCAGCTCATTTCACATAATATCTCTCTTATAGGCATAGTGTTATTTATTTGTATTACAGTAATCCCAGAGGCTCCAGCTAAAAAAAAAAAAAAAAAGCCCTATGAAAAATTGGATCAAGAGACAGCCCTAAAGAATTTGCAGTTTATAAAAATAAGAGATAGGGAACACAGGCACAAACTGTCAGGATGACGTACCCAAGTTCATTGTCCAGGCAAATGATGGAGACCAGATAGCCAGATAGGGTGTTGATTCCTTATCTCTGACAGTGGGCTAGGAAGCCCAACTTAGAGTCATTATGAGTGGCCTATCTTCCTAATTCATGTAGCTGTGTCCTGAGCTGAGCCTCCATTTTACTGGACACCCTGAAATTCTCCTTGCTGCACTTTTGTATGTCCAAAACATGTATTACATGACAAGAATGCTGGATGGTGAGCTAGGACATGACTACCTGCCAAATGATTGACAGGGAGATGTGTGTTTTGGGTACCTCTCAGTGGTATTTGCAGCTCCTGGATGTAGGAGTAAAGAGTGTGAGGACCCGATGGTTTCCAGGACAATCTATGAAACTTTGTCCAACCCATATATTCGATAATGTTTTCTCCATATTTTTTTCTGTCTTTGATATAGCATCGATCCTTTCTTGATCTCCCTTACCTTTTGTTTAAGATCCCTGCACTCACAGCCTGTGAAATAGAGAACTCATCGTAGCATCAAAATAGGCCAAATCCCAAAGCTAAACAGAACTCAGACCTGTTTCATGAAACAAAACTTAGTGAGGAAAGTCTGAAGTTCTCAAGAAGCCCCAAATTCAGATATACATCAATCTGCAAATTTATATTCTCCATGGGTGTCACAACTAAGAACCAACAGATGTGATAGTCCAGAAAGAGACAGTTGTGCCTGTTTTTTAGCCTGGCCTTACATGACTTCACCTGATAGGAAAATTTTTCCACTGCACCTTTTTAAAGGAGAATAAGAAATACGAAAACACTTAGTGCCAGCTATTGATCAGGTGAGAGATTACAAGAAAATCTGATAACAGAACTGTTCAACAGATGACAAAATCCATTTTCTGGCTACTGAAGAATACAATGAAAGTCTTAGTTCTACTAACCAGAATAAAAATAAAAGAGCAAATTTAATTCAAATACAACAGTCAAAACAAAGAGATGGTCCTTCCAAGCAGTTGCTAGTTAGAGATGATGGGAGAAGGTTAATATTTAATAGAGCTGGGCAGTACCACAATTCAGTGCAGTTGTTTTTCAACACTAGTATTTAACTTTGGCTCAGGTCACAAATGAAAATACTTCTGCTGCATTCCTGTCTAATTCCCAGGAGAACCTATACAGTTTGGAATAGCAAACAGTCCCGTCTCAGAATATGACTTAGTCAAGATTCCAGCCCTGCCAGGGTCTGACTCACTGAGAAGGAAAAAAAGCTGTCAAAACTCAGCATCTGCCAGAAACAGTCCAGAAACAACAAGAAAAGCTGGGCTTAAATGAAGGACTCTACGAGAAATTCTGCACAATACAGTGTTACTTTGAATCCTTGTAGAAAGTGTTATAAGTGTTAAATTCTTATCTTCCTGAGTACTCAAATAACCACAGTTTTTTCAAACCCTAAACAAAGTTGACAGTTGAGTGCCCAGTCACAGATGTGATGACTGTTCAGAATGAAAGTATATCAGATTTAAGTAATTTCATGCCACTTACTGTCCTAGTGGTAATCTACTGAAAATGGCTTAACCTTATTCTTTGTTTTATGGCTTAACAGCCTAGAAAACAACAAAGGAACTGTTATTGTTGATTGCTATCTAATAATTATGTGGGGAATTTGTTAAGATGTACTTCAGGGAATGGTTATGACCTAATTCCCATGACAGCTGCATGACTGAAAATCAAGAAGGAAATAGATGTCAAAGTGAGAGGACAAACATGCTATGTGCTGCAGCTCTGCGTGCACACACGACTGTCTGTGATGCTTCTCAGAAGCACCTCCAGAATTCCAGGAAGGAATAGGTGCCACATCAACACAAACGTGTCTTGTTCCACCAGAGTAGCAATGTTGATTGATTTTCTGATGATGCTTATTGATTTTCTGATGATGTCTGTGAACCTCAATGTTACAAGAGAGAAATACAGACAATTGTCCATCTTCTGGGTATGATGAATAACAGAGCTTCATAACTTTGGGAGGATGCTATCAAAGACTCTTCTTGAGAAGGAGCTAAACTCTGGCTATTACAGGGCTGAGATTAACAGATGCTTAAAAAAAAGTCTTCCAATTAGCATTTGATAAATTACTTCTTTCTAGAATCAGTTACTCTCTTTAATACTACTGCTTTCTACATTGACAAATTCTGTCTTCTGCTGCATTCAAATTCTGATGCAAGCCTAACAGCAGTAAAAGGCTGACATCTCTCAAAATGTTCACTGACTTTGTTGTCTGTCTTCAGACTGGACCCAGCCAGCGTGTGGAAGTGTCATATCCACAAAGCTCCAAGCTGCACTCCCACCCTCAGAAGCACCGTATTTCCCCAAAGCTGATCTTCACAGCACTGTTAGTTCATAATCTGTGCCACTCTCCAGTCTTTTCATAAATGGGTGGATTCATATGCAAGAAATGGTCATTATGACTATCCCATCCAATCATGTGTCATTATGACTATCCCATTCAATCATGTGCACAATAAGTTTCTTTTGAAATATTCCACTTTGCAATTGAGAAAAATCTCAGGGGAAAAGAAAAATAAAAGCAATATTAATTAAAAATTGCTAGCAATTACAAAAAAAAAAAATACTACCACCCGCCTCCAGAAATTGCTGCAGTGGTTAGTTTGGTCAGTATTAAAGACCTTTGTATTCTATATATGATGCTTTTTCCCCATGGGATTTTTATTCCTTGGTCAGAAGAACCTTCATTATCAAAGTTCTGCTTTCCATATAGGCTCTCATTGGCTGAGATCATGGTAGATCAGGAATTTTTAAAAATAGCTTTAGCTCCATAATTCTTTCATTGTAGCAGGTTCTTTACAGAATTCTTGATTTTCTTTCCTAAACCTTAATTTTCCTAAAATCTCTCTTGAGAAATATATGCAGAATTTCAATCGCAATAAAGATGCTTTCAAGTAAGTGCAAGCAAAAGTGGGATCTCTCCAACTGCTACTTGAGACAGATCTCTTTATACAAACAACAACAGTTGCCCTTTTGGTGAACAGCATCACTGAACACTGATTCCCTTTCTTTGATATCTCACCCTTCTTCCAGAGTTACAGCTTCAAAGGATTTTCCTGTCTTATGATATGACCTGCAGTCTACATTTTAAAGCACAATATATGCAGCTGTATCTGTAATACTTATTCCTGTTTGCATGAGTCCTTATTACTTGTACTTCCACAGCTCTTTGGATATCTTTGGAAAAACTTCTTCTGCACCCGGCGGGTGTCATGTGTGCTTGTGATAGCATGTGCCCGTGCAATCTGCTCACTCTTCTCTGAGTTCCTTACAAACTGCAAAACACTATGTTCAGGTAGGCATTGACTCATTTCCTTCAGGAATTTGTACCTTCTTTGCATCATCCTTCTTTTTAAAAACTTCTTCTGTGTGGTTGAAGAAACCTTTGCAGCCCCACTTCTAAGGAAGGCTTTGATCAACAGAAAGAGGATGACTTCCCTTGTCATAGGTAGCACATAAGTCACCTATTCCTTCCAAAAATGCAGTGTGTATATGCCAGAATAAATTCAAAGCTGTCTTTGCTTGCACCTTGTGAATCAAGACTTAGTTTGATGAACACACAATTTTTCCAACCAGGACAAATATTTTCTTGAAGTTCAAAGTGGGGCCTGTTTAGCCTTTGGTCTGGCATGAGTTTCCACATAATTCTTTGTCAAAACTCAAAAATTCTTATTTTTCTTTCAAACAAGACTTTTTTTTCCATTTTTGTTTCATCCTAAAAGATAACAGCAAATTAGACAGCTTGTGTTTTTTTGGTTTTGTTTTTTTGGTTTTTTGTTTTGTTTTGTTTTCTTTTGTTTTTTGTGGGCGATCAAAAGGCTAAGAATAGCTTCGGCTCTGGAAACGGGGCTATAAGTCATAATGCTTCTCTTTCTGGTTCATTTTAGCTGCAACATCCTTGTCTTTCTGGAGTTATTGTCTGTCTTATTCAAGTGAAGACCAGATGTGTGGATCCTGATGTCTCTTACACTTGAATCACCTCTATTTGCATTTTCAAGTGTCACAGAAACACCTTCTCCTGTTTGAAGGCTTCTCATTTCAAGCTTTCTTGATTTCCACACTCAGGACCGAGGAATGCTGTACCATCTGCAAGCCTTGGGCACTTTGCCAGTAACACTGCTGTCTGAAATAATTTCCAGCTTCACATTGAATTTTTCACAGAAATACGAGCTCTGCTTAGGTGCCTTCTACTATGCAGCATTAAGAGACTATAACTAAATGATGGAACTTAAGCCATGCACATGAAGCTATTGTTCTGAACATGGAGCTTGTTTTGCTAGTCATCACACATGAGAAGCTTGAGAGTATTGCTCATTTATGGCATTGGTTTGGTTTGGCACAACCTGGTTTTAGATAGCAGGGGGGAAACAGAGGTGGCTTCTGTGAGAAGCTTCTGGAAGCTTCCACCAAACCCAGCAGAGCCAAACCCTGATGGCTGTGAAGATGAACATGCTGCTGGCCAAATCTAGGCTAGTTAGAGAGGTTGGTAATGCCTCTGTGATAACAGATTTAAGAAGAAAATCAAAACAAAGTGCACACAGTTTTTCGTAGCCAAAGAAGAGGAGGAGGTAGGAACATGTGAGGGAAAACAACATGGAGACACCAAGGTCAGTGCAGAAGGAGGGGAAGGAGCCAGGCACCGGGGCTGAGATTCCTCTGCAGGCTGTGGTGAGACCAGGGTGAAGCAGCTGTGCCCCTACAGCCCATGGGTCCAGGGGGATGCAGAGATCCACCTACAGCCCGTGGGGAAGGTGCCCATGCCAGAGCGGGTGGATGCCTGGAGGAGGCTGTGATCCTATGGGAGATCTGGTGGAAAGAGGGGGCCCGTGCTGGAGGGGGCTGGAGCAGCCTGTCCTTGGAGAACTGCACCTTGTGGAAGAGTGATCCTTGCCACAGCAGTTTGGGGAGGACTGCCCATGGGAAGGACTCATGTTGCAGCAGGAGCTGTAGGATTGCTGCTTGTGAGGGTGGACCCACACCAGGGCAGTTCACAGAGAACTCTCTCTTGTGGGAGGAACCCCACTGTCTCACAGTGGAAGGAATCCTCTCCCAAAGCAACAGAAGAAACCTTGGGCGACAAGCTGATCAGAACCCCATGCTCTCGCCCCTTACATGGTCAGTGGGGAGGAGAGAGGGGTTGGGCTAAAAAGGTGTTTTTAAGGGCTTATTTTACTTCTCATTATCCTCCTGTGACTCTGTTAGTAATAAATTCACCTAGTACCTATAAACTGAACCTCTTTTGCCCTTGGAGTGTTTTTCCTGGTTCTTGTCTTAAGTCATTAAGTGTTTGGTAATTTTTTTTTTCTTATCTGCCCAGTGGGGAGGAGGGCAGGGGGAGGGTGAGCAAGAGACGCTCATGGGTGCCTGGCTTTGGGTCAGTGTCAAACCACAAGTGTCATCCATTTCTACTGGGTACCTGGAGTGAGGCTCATCTGTGTGATGGACCATGAGGACATCAAACTTGTTTTGGGCTATCACTGGACTGAACCCTTAACTGGCTTTTCTGGCACCATTTTGCAATTTCATCTAACACAATGGTATTACGGGAATCTAAATACTGACTACTAAATGTTTCTCTCAATATTTTTACTTCAGACCATAAACACCCACTTATCTTGACAAATAATGTTAGATATTTTGCTGAAATAAAGTTTTGGTCAAGCAACAAGCAGGTGGGGCAAACACTTAAATCTTTACCCCCGACTCCGTCCTCCCTCCTCTCTAGGTTGTTGATCAGATTCAGGAGCCAATGTGACTGAAATTCTCTACACTGACTGTAATAATCATCTCTCAAGGACCAAGAACAGAGCAAGATCACAATAATAATAATAATAAATTAATATGTGGAAATAAGTACTCTTTATTTATTTCTGTTATAGTGACTTATGAACTTTCTGCTGCTTCTGTCATTGCCATCAACTTAGCAATATGCTTCCAGATATCTACCAGCAGGATGTTTCACACTGCAGAGCACTTCCCATTTTGAAACACAATAAATCCACTCATTATTACTAAATAAATCAGTAAATTAAAGAAATCAGATGAAGTACTAAGACAGATTCTCCTTTGGCTATCTGCTTTGTTGGAGCTGACATAAACTTGTATTGACTTTGTTAATGAATTCACCTCCAGCCACAAACTTGTAAGCAAACTGTCATGGGAACTCTGGCATTAACCACATTTTCCTGCACTTCATACAGTTATGGTCTACAGCTGCTACAATACTTGCAGAACAATATTATGTGGAAGTATCTGCCACCCAGATGCTTCAGTGCCTGAGTTGCAAACCTCTGTCGCTTCCATACAGTCCTAAATCAGCCTCTGTTCACCACAACTCAGTTGTAAATCCAAGGTATAATAAAGAAACATAGCAATGAAACAGGCAACTTGGCCAATAGTTTCATCAGAACCTGTATCACCCATGCAGCTTATCACAGGTTAGTACTGAATGCTCCCTGGATCATGCGACATTTACCTGGTCTTGTGCAAAGTGCCTTTGCCCATGGCAGGGGTGTTGGAATAGATGATCTTTAAGGTCCCTTCCAACCAAAAAAATTTCAATGTCTCTAGGACTGTAGGGAAATGTGTCTTACCAGCCCCTTTGCCCTGCGTGGTGGAGCTTATCTGCTGGGACCATTTTAGCTCTTGCTGTCTTCACATGGCCTGACAGTGCTTTTGCCCTCCCTTGTGTGGGAAAGGTTTTTCTGCAGCTTGATATAAGACTCAGACTAACAAACAAAGGAATATGCTACAGATATGCAAAGGGAGTCCTACCCGAAACTATGTTTGCAACATTGGTTCTGAGGGTAATTTACAGATTGGACTAAAGCACCAAGTGGACAGATTTTCTTATAATTTTTCTGAGTTCTGGCTTGTATTTTCTCTTTATCCATCAAGATTACTTCTTACTTTATTTAGATTTTTTAAACAGTATCTGTACAATGCTCTGATGAAACCTAAGTAATTATTGTTTCCTTTAATAATTAACAATAATCAACATAAATAGCAATTAATATATGAGAATGAGAAAAATAAGTGTATATTAACCAGATGAGGAATGCCTGATGAATAGTCTTTGCTCCTACATCACTGATGAAGACAAGCATATCACTGTTGTTTATCTGAAGTCTTTTAAGCCTTTCATCTAGTGATAAAACACTGAGAGGTCTGTTTATTACAAGGAATATCAAACATACATTTCTGATATTATCAGGAACCACTGGTAATAGCTCTTGTCCACAGTATATATTGAACACACGCATTTAATCCCCCCCAAGCCTTTCTTAACAGACGCTGTTAGTGTGGGCTTCCATAGCCCTGCAGTAATCATATTTGTTGTAATTGACCCACTCTCTTAGCTACAGCAGAAGCAAAAATCCCCAGATTTACCTTAGCTGTTACTTAAATTTACACACTAAACACTCTGAAATGTTTTTTTTCCAGACAGATGGTGATACCAAAAGGAAAGAAACATGAGAATCTCTAATATTCAAGTGTCTACTGCCCATTTTCTTAATCTTCCTGAATGAATGTTTGAGCTTATTATACTAATAGAAGCCTGCCAAGTCTTTGGATTTATTGCTCTAAATCGGTGGAGTCATTGCCATTATTAGACCAGTTGGTAGTCAATACTTAAAAGCATTCATTAGCTGCAAATGACAGAAATGCTCTTACACTATAGATTTTTTTTATTGTTGTCCAGAATGCATGCTTACTATTGAAGGGAATAATGAGAGAAGGATTAAGTGAGAGGTCAGTAAGGATTTTACTGATAAAATGAACAATGTAGTAGGAATCCCTATGTTATTCCAGTCTTTTCTCATTTTCCTCATTTTTCGTATGCATGCAAATTTGAAGACAACAGGAGTGTTAGTAGTTTGTGTGGGTAACTGGTGCATCTGCCCTTGACAAAAGTCTGCAAGTTGTAATTTGAAATTAATTGATTTCAGTGAAATGTGCGAGTAGTAACTGCCTTTCTGCTCTTGGATGGCCTGTTTTATTTGTAGTACAAGATTCATGAGCTACTTCTTGGTTCTGACACCCCTCAGGCTTGGGCCTTTTCTCAGCCGTGGATATTTGCTCTGATTCAGGATGTTAAGAGCTGAGGTACTGGGCTAGGTCTTCCCCTTGTATGGCCCCTGCCTAAGAACTGGACACCTAAATCCTTTAGGTTCCTTTGGAAACCTCAGCTACAGTTCCTTCTAAAAGGAATAACAAAAAGGACAGACTTGTCAAAGGAGCTGGAAACCAGTATCTTCTTTTGTTTTCAATGGGAGCTGCAGAGTATTAAGCCTCTACAAAAATCTTTCTGTTCCTTTTGCCTTCTAACTGGGAGCCAAGTTTTTCAGAAATGCTGGCCAACAACTACTACGGTTATAAGGACAGTATCCTAGAATGACAGCTACTTTGACAGTGCACAACAGTGAAACAAAAACTGCTGAATTCATGTTCTATCTAGAGGTGACTGCATTCAAAGTGCTCTTCACCAGTTAAAGAGAGATGTTCCATTTTTCCACTCAGCAGACTGACTGCTCTTCTTTCTGCTTTAGACTTAATTCAAAAAAATAAAAGTTTCAGAAGAACACTTCTTCCAATACAACATTTATGTGATGACACAATAACAAAAATAATTACAATCTGGAATATAATTTTCTTTTTAAGCAGTCTGAGTCTCCTAGAGAAGAGCCTGCTCAAGTTGGATCTTCAAAGGCAAATTTATTGCCAGCAAATAACATTAGATATTAAAAACAAAACAAAATAAACCCCCAAAACAACAACCTAAAGGAATCTAATCTTATTAGTGAAACATTAAGTTTAAAAGATCTATGCAATTTCCAGAGATCTTATAATTAACAAAGCAAACATTTGGAATGCATTGTATTTTCTGATTTTTAAAACTGTCATAATTCAATTAACAACTTTAAAAGGAAATTCATTAGAGAAAATATTGTCTACTTGAAAATTTTCCTCCTTAATTAGCCTGGCTTTAACTCCTCTTTTGATAAAAGACTTTTGCTTGCTATTTGATGACTGACAAATAAGAACATTGTTCTGAAAATATCTTCTTTTGCATATAATCAGCCATAAGTACCTGGGCTGTAGAATTTTTTTCTGTATAGCTTGGACACTAATCCATTGAGTGTCTCCTTGTGTGAGCAGTTTTTAACTTATGCAGACAATGCTATTGACTTCAAGAGGTATGGGTCAGCAGACCAATCCTTAAAAATAGCTGGGTTAAAAAATATTAATTTTAAAGTATGGATACATGGTCAGCTTTGGATAAATGATTCTAACTGCATAACGTAAAAGAAAAATTATAAGGGAAAATGCCTTAACAACTCTTATTCAGCAAAAGCTCCTGTTTAAATAATTAAAGTAGATTGTGCCCAATGTATAAATTTCTCTACAAGACCCTTTTTTCCATGGAGAGTTGAAGTTTTGTTGAATCTTCCATTTCTAACTCTGAAGTCAATTTGTAGGAGGTGGTGTGTAAAAGCACTTTAGTAGGGAAAAGCAGCAATCTCAATGCATCAAAGTTAGGTGGTAGCGGGGTTATCACTCCGTGAAAATCACATAAACATTCCACATATGAAATATTATTCATCAGGGCAAAACCCTCCAAGGGTTTCAAAGATGACAATGGTGTCATGAAACCCTTTTTTGAAAGAGGAAAAATTTATTCCACTGCTAAGATTGATTCTGTCGCTATGTAGCAGGCAGTGTGACGAGGCAGAGAATGAACATAATTGAGAAGAGAATTAGCAAACCTTAAATATCTGCTGCTGCAATATCATTACCCATAAACTTGCCCTTTTTCCACCCTCTTTTCCCCAAAGACTGACATCCCATAACTGCAGTGAAAAAGAATGTGTTCTTTCGAACAGCTAAATCAACAAGGTCTCACATGAGTAGTGTTGAGTGGTGTGGTTGAATGATTTCATGAAAAACTAATCAAGTATTCATCATTGAGATCAAACACTTCCCAAGTAATTATTATCAAAACCAATTTGATAAGACCTGAAGAAGTGGCACTGCTGATCTAATCAGAAGTAGAACAGAAATAGTTCTCTCAGCTTTTTATAATATTCAGGTATGAAAGCACAAAAATGTAATTGTATTTTATAATTAAAGATAAGAAAGCTGTCATACTGTAATCAATTATTTTAGATCAATCATAATTTTATATCTTCTGGTTATTTTATAAGAACACTCATTTACAAATTGACTTTTTCATATATATATGTAATGTAATATGTGGAACAGAAATGCATTAGAAACTATCTAGTTTAAAGCTATTTCATTTAAAAAAGAAAGGATAATATGACTATAATGACTAACAGAACTGCTAAGTCCATATTTGCATTTTTTCTGCACAATAGTGATTTCTTTTTATATTAAAATTTAAATACAGAATATTTTTGAAAATTAAAATTGTATTTGCAGTCTCAGCAAGCATCTATTCTTAAGGTGGCTTTACTGATTTAATTCTCAAGGATAATGCACAAATTTTAGGAATTTAAAAGTATTTTACATGTGTTTCAAACAACCAAAGTATAAATTACAATACTCCAGTCAATTTCCAGGAATGTATTTATCTGGTCATTATTTTCAAGCAAGAGCCAAAACAATTTGAGATGGCACAAGATATCATAGTGCCATTACCCTGGTGGATTTTGACGATATAGAATTTCAAACGGATGATATGAGGAAAAAAAATCCACATTCTAATAGGCTGATTTACTTAATAATACCAGGCTGGAATCTCTATGCCACTTGCATAAATCTTAATTGACCCTAATTTTAATGGCTTTATTAGTTTTAGTTCTAAGACTATTTGATTTCTCAGAAATATTTTTCCATGCAGATTACTGAGTCATATCTGGGTGACAAAAGTTCCTAGAAAAGTGGCCTTTCTTCAGAGTCTCATTTCTTGGATAAGTATCTTAAAAACTCATTTCACAGATTATTTTGTGAATGTTTGAACTAATATGAGATATGAATGTGACTGCATTTTTGGGTTTTTTTATTAATTGATGGGTAGAATGTCAGTATTTTAAAATAGCTTCCTAATATGTAAATAAAAGTCTGAATGAAAATGAACCATGCTTCTTAAACTTAAATTCATCATTTTAATGGGTTTTTTTGAGGGCTTATTCACACTGATTGTAGTCAGGTATATATGTCTATTTACAGAGAGACTAATAAAATTAATCAGAATGGAGGAATCTGGTCCACCCTAAAAGTTAGTATTACCTGCTGGGGAAATACACTATTTCTACACTAATCTTAAATTTATAACAGCAACAGTTGTTTTCTGGTGGGCTGATCAGCAGAAAAATCCTATGCATTCAATAGTCAGAAATTCCTGTTTTGTTTTCACAGAAAGATTTTAGGAATCTCTGTAGAAAATAAAGGCCTAAATGTGGTTCAATTTTAGTTTACGAATTTATTTTTAAGACTGCAAAATGAAAGGAAGGATATTTTTGTTTCAGCAGTGAAACTATCTTTGTGAAAGTGAAATTCTCTACAGCTCTTAAAAAAAATTCTGGGAAAGTTGTTTCACCACAGAAAATGGCATCTTCTCGTCACATTGTTTCTACTGATTATCACTGATGACAAATATCAGTGACTCATTCACTTGAAAGATAAATCTTGCCAGCTTTGCTCTTAACAGGAAAGTTCTACACCCAGAAAATTCTCCTGACACAAACTGGTGCCTTTTTGTTTCATACAACCGCCACAACCATTTCTTACAGTCTGATCCAACAAAAGAAAAAATTCTGGTTTTCAGAACCACATAAAAAAAAGAACTGCTACTTTCTACAGTGTTGTAAAAAACAAATCCTTGGCTATCAAAGCTTTTTATATACTATGTAGTTATTTTAGGAAGCCAAATAATTTTTTACTTCATAGACTGTCAGCTGCCTTGACTGTAAATGTATTGTATAGGCCCCATTACTGTAGTTTGAGCCCTAGATGATTTCTGGCTGCAGATTTAAGCATTCCTTCACCTCTGCAAGCAAGGATTGCTGTGTGTGTTGAGGACCCTTTTTACTCCAAACACAGAGGCTAATATTTGTTTTTGAAACCATAAAATACTAGTATAATAAGAAAATACTTTAAAAAGTGAAACAAAAGCAGTAGGCCTGAATTCCCCAAACTTCATTTGCAATGGGTAGCTCTTTATTTGCAGACAGTTGGTCAGGTTACCTGACTGGTTATGAGTACAATAACATGAAGTGACCCAATATTATTTTCTTAAAGTTGCTTACTGCATTCATGGTTGCACATTGAACATCTGATGTGTTGTAGACTTCTGCCATTAATACATGAAAGAGAGCACAACTTTCCTTTACTAGGAAACATTTTATAAAATGTCCTCTCTTTCCTTAATTGTTGCCATACCTTTGATGATACCTAGCTTTCTCTAATGACCATAAATGAAGTAATAATATTTTAGTCAAGTGAAAAGCCACACTGTACAGTTCACCAAAGTCCTTTTGAAAGATATCAGTGACATGGAGTCTTTATGGGCAGAAATTGAAAGGAGACCTTAGATGGTGTGTAGCCAGTTAGTAGAACTTCACCTTAGTGCATTCATAGTCCTCTGGCATTTCTAAGAGCCCACTCAAGAGCTTCCCTGAGATTTACCAACAGCAACTCTCTACCCTGCCACATGAGAGCGACCATCAGTTTGTGACGTTTTAGCAATACAGAATCCTCCCCATGTCACCAAGAGTATCTCCAACCAGAAGTAATTGGAAAGGATTCTGACTCCGAGCAGCATCTTGTACGTTACATTTTGTGCAAGAGCTGCACCCTTGGGAAATACACAAATCCAGTAAGACATCTAGGGAGCTTGTGCAGGTTATGCACATTGACATACTCCTTCACCTCTATTCGAAGGTTTCTGGCCACAAGAAAGAGATCAGACCATTATTTGCTTTATCTGAACAAAGACATTTTTCTAAGTACCAGTGGAAATTCTTGGGAAATCTCCCAGAACCTCCTTAAAGCCATGGAAAGCAATGGTAAAACTCCTATTGTATTCAGCAAAAGTAGTTGTTGGAAAGAAAAAAAGCTTGTGGCCCTTCTGTCTGCTTCACATCAAATTTCTATCAATTTT
Source organism: Zonotrichia albicollis (assembly GCF_047830755.1). Taxonomy (NCBI): domain Eukaryota; kingdom Metazoa; phylum Chordata; class Aves; order Passeriformes; family Passerellidae; genus Zonotrichia; species Zonotrichia albicollis. Next base: position 81,286,470 of record NC_133820.1, on the reverse strand, counting down.
CTCTAATATCTTTGCCCACAGCAGGAGAACTAGATGAGGTCTGGCAGAAAAGACTCTGCAGTAAATTCCCTCTGCCAAGCATTGCCTCTGTGAAACTCAACAAATCACTTCACTTGGCTGCCTGCTAATTGCCTTTTACTCTTCCTCTGCAGAGGACAGAATAACTATTCCTGTCTCCCAGTTTTGCTTGCTATGTTTGCCTAGATATCCTTTCTTTAGATGACAAACTATTTTTGCATTGTGTGAATGTGCTCAGTGAGTGAGTAACATGTGAGTTAGTTGCAGTAGTTTCTGGAGAGACTGGAGGTAGGTGCCTTAACTAAACAACCCTCCAGACTACACTGACTCCATCAAATGCCATTGGAGACGTGTTATGGAGCTCTAGATGCCTTCTTGGTCTGACAGCTGTCAGGTAGGATTTCCAAGAGATCCTTACCTTTCTTCAGTAGCAGCTGGAGATCAACTGACACATCTTAAGGTACTTGAAACGGCACAAGCTGCCTATGCAGGGAGAGAGTTGCATCTAATTTTAGATCATTACTGACTACAGTGGAGTGAAATGTAGCTTGGGTGCTGAGAGCTACATGCAGATCTAAATGTAGGTGCCTGGATCCTGATCCGAAACTTGCTGTTAGCCTATCTTCAAGAGTCTGGGATTAATATGAAGTTACAGAAGGCCAGTGGTCTCCAATAGATCTGGTGTCACATCTGCCAGCTTCATGCAGAAGTCATGGGCATCACTGGACAATCTCAAAAGTCATATGATATATAAGTCTAGGAAATCGAATATGCCTTTTTTTGTGACACACTCCAAACCTGACACGTCAGTCATGGCATGCTGAAAAGCTAATCCCCTCAATTGCTAGAATATTTTTGGCCAAGATTCATTGTAATTTTTTGGTTGCAATTTTTTAAGGTTTTTTGATACAGTCTTATATGTCAATGGAAATATTGTCAAGCCACTCTCTGAGGAAGACTGCAATTGCTATTAGAGTAATTTTCTTCTTTTAAATTGAACTTTTACACTTACCACATTATTTCCTGTAAATTATCTACAGAGTCAGATGCCTTTGGAACATACACTAGCAGAAATCGGGATTAATGTTCATAATCTATGGGACCAGATGGGATCCATCCCAGGGTGATGAGGGAGCTGGCAGATGAGCTTGCAAAGCCACTCTCCATCATTTACCAGCAGTCCTGGCTCACTAGTGAGGTTCCAGATGGCTGGAAGCTGGCCAATGTGACACCCATTCACAAAAAGGGTGGGGAGGAGGATCCTGGTAATTATAGGGCCGTTAGTCTGACTTCTGTACCAGGTAAGGTTATGGAACTGTTTATTTTGAGTGCCATCACACAGTACTTACAGGATGGCCAGGGTATCAGACCCAGCCAGCATGGGTTTACAAAGGGTACATCATGTTTGATCAACCTGATCTCCTTTTATGACCAGGTGATCCACCTGGTGGATGCAGGAAAGGCTGTGGATGTTGTCTATTTGGACTTCAGCAAGGGCTTTGACACTGTCTCCCCCAGCACACTCCTGGGAAAGCTGGCAGCCCACAGCTTGGACAGGAGCACTCTGTGCTGGGTTCAGAACTGGCTGCATGGCCAGGCCCAGAGGGTGCTGGTGAATGGTGCTGCATCCAGCTGGGGCCAGTCACCAGTGGTGTCCCTCAGGGGTCTGTGCTGGGGCCAGTTGTGTTCAATATTTTTATAGATGACATGGATGAGGGGATTGAGTTGTTCATTAGTAAATTTGAGGATGACACTAAGCTGGGAGCGTGTGTTGATCTGTTGGAAAGTAGGAGGGCTCTGGAGAGAGACCTGGAATGCTTGGATGAATGGGCAGAGACTAATAAGAGGAAGTTTAACAACTCCAAGTGCCAAGTCCTGCATTTTGGCCACAATAACCTCCTGCAGTGTTATAGTCTGGGAACAGTGTGGCTGGATAGTGCCCAGGCAGAAAGGGACCTGGGGGTGCTGGTGACAGCCAGCTGAACATGAGCCAGCAGTGTGCCCTGGTGGTCAAGAAGGCCAAGGCCAAGGCACACATGGAATGGTGTGGCCAGCAGGAGCTGGGAGGTCATCCTTCCCCTGCTGTGTCCTGTTCTGGGCCCCTCAGTTTGGAAGAACATTGGGACACTTGAGAGCATCCAGAGGAGGCAGCGAGGCTAGTGAGGGGCTTGGAACAAAAGCCCTGTGAGGAACAACTGAGGGAGCTGGGGGTGTTCAGCCTGGAGAAAAGGAGACTCAGGGGTGACCTTATCACTCTCTACAACACCCTGAAAGGTGGCTGTAGCCAGGTGGGGGTCAGTCTCTTTCTCCAGGCAGCAACTGACAGAACCAGAGGTCACAGTCTCAAGCTGCATCAAGGGAAATATAGGTTGGATATTGGGAAAAAGTTTTTTATGGAAAGAGTGATAAAGTACTGGAATAGTCTGCCCAGGGAGGTGGTGGAGTTACCATCCCTGGATGTGTTTTAAAAAAGATTGGATGTGGAACTTGGTGCTATAGTCTAGTTGAGGTGTTAGGGCATGGGTTGGACTCAATGGTCTTGCAGGTCTCTTCCAAACTAGTGATTCTGTGATTTTGTGATTCTGTAATGATTCCCTGGTTTAACATGGTCTTACTAACAAGTGTAAAAAAAAAAAAAAAGGGACAAAAATGTAATTTCCTTACATTTCCTGAATTACATTAAATTAGAAAATCAAATCAGTATGTTAGCATGCTGGCTGGTGGTTTGTCGATATAGCAAAATGTTAACTTTTGGGTCTAGACTTGAAGAGTACTTTTGAGCAAATATCTCTGTGAAGTCACTAAAATATCTGGATACAATGAAAAGCACACACATACAAAGCCCTTGTCCTTACTCAAAAATAAACATAATCCTCCTCTATGCTTCAGCTCAGTCTTAAACATGTTACAAGTACTGCTGAGCATGGGCCTACTACTCACCACTAATCCTAAATGCTGGTTTTGACCTGCGGTTGTTTTAAAAAATGTAGTTATGGTATAATACCTGTGTTTTCTTAACATAGCTGCCAAAGCACTGCTCTTCTGTGCAGTCAGGCTGCAATAGTAAGAACATGTAAAGATGAGCTTGGTCTATAGGGAAGAACTACAAGAGAAGGCAAGGCAAACATTGCAAAAAAGATTTGAGATTGCAAGAATGAATCTGTGGGATGAGTAAAGAATGCTCTGGAAGAAAATAATAAAAGAGGTGAAAAAGAAGCAAAAGAATAGAAAAATGACAGCACTCCCTAAAGGAGGCAAACACAGAAAAAATGGTTTTGGAGAAAATGTAAAGTGAAAAAGTGGAGACAGCTGCAAAAGACAAAGCAGATGAAGAGCAGATCAAAAAATTCCTCTGAGAGGAGTGTAGGTAGAGAAGAGGAAGAAAAAATATCTTTATATGAGACACTTTTCCTAGTAAATAAAATTGGTTAATGCTTTTCTTACCCAAGAAATATTCTTTTTTTTTTTTTTTGGTAAGCATTGTAGGCATTATCTTTTGTTTCCTCAAAACCTGAGACTTGACTGAAAGCTGTATGCAAATGGCATAGGTTTTATATCAAATAATCTTGCCTGGTATTACAAATATATCTGACTGACTTAAAATACAGTTTCAAAAAACAGCTGTTACTGAAGCTTTTCAATAAACCAAGTAACTGTTTTAAAATGACAGTTAAAGCCACAGTGGAAGTATCAGGAAGAAACAGCACAGTAAGTTTAATTGATGTATGTTTGTTCAGAACTCAATTAAATGGAAACAAGTTTCAACATTTTTTTTTTAATTTTTCCGTCCAAAAAAATTATGGGTTATGCAGCTTATTACTCCCTAGCTCACAGAAATACTGGTAGTTTCCTAAATGTTTTCTTTCACGTTGCAGAAGAAACTGCTGCTTGCCGTCTTTCTTGGAGGGGAGGAAATATCTGCAAGGGAGAAGGAACTGCCTTCTAATGGTCTATCAATTTTTGCTAAAATATAGATAGGATAGATGGATGGTGAATGGATAAATAAGTAGACTGAGCAGCATCAAATGACTCCAGGAGCTGAATCTTTAACTTCTGTACCCTTTCCAGGCCACAGTTTGGTCATGCTATAGTCTTGCTATTTTTAAGAGAATGTCAGTGATACTTTCCCATTTAGGTACCACTAGATATTGCTTAAGAAAACTACTTTTTCTCAAATAAAAGAAATGTAAAGCTTGAAGACTTTTAAGATTACATGGATGTAGAAAAACAGTGTGCATAAAACTATTTTGCCTCCTTCCCTTATGGTCATGAACATTCAGAAGAATCCATAATTTCTGTGTGTGGAATAAAGGCAGAAATGGCAAATTTCCAGCAGAAATCTAGACCTGCATAGTACTCAGCATGTGAGGAAGAGTTTTCTCAGTATTAGCCTTTTGTTAGTCAGAATTTCAGGGTATTATCCAGATTTTTGGCCACTGTTTTGGCTCATGTGTGACACTGCTCTGCCCCTGTGGGTGAGAAAGTATCAGGGAACAAGAGCCTGGCCTACAAGTGCTCTGTGTAACTTGCAGCCTCCACAGGACATTGAGTGTCTGTCACTGAGCCTGCAGGTAAGATATGTAAAATCACCAATAAATGCATTAAATGAGTTAGTTTTATGGACAATTTTAGCATGCTTTAGCCTGGCATTTAAACATCTAAACCTAGCCATTATGGTCCAGTATGTACAATATTGTCAAGCTGCCTACCTGACACAGATTTTAATATGCTTTTCTAAGCACCTTAATGACCTGAGTACTTTGAGGAGGTGGCTGTGGAATCAGAGATCTCACACCAAACAATGGCAAGGCAGTGCACACGTGAAACCAAACACAGCTCAAATAAGGATGCAACTGCACACAGATGAATGCAGTGGATGTACATCACATCTCCCATGGAGCAGTGCTCCCTTTGCTGAATGATTAAGAGCTGTTCTAGTGCATAGAGATAAGCCTGATACTGCTGCTGTTACCTTTCACATGTAATTTAATGCTGGCACACGTTTTTCTAAATATTAATTGGAAAAATACGTAGCCTGAAAGAATATAAATAAATCAGATTTATTGCATAGCATAGCACAAAGACTTCAGCATAAGTGCAGCAGAGTTAACCAGCTCTGATGATATTTTTTATACATCTGTAAGATTCCTAATAGCAAAATGAAGCCCCAGACTCACTCCTTTGTGGAAAGGAAATCAGCTGAGAACCTGTTCCTAGTGTAAGCCTGGTGCACTAATTGTGAATCATTTTGAGAAGCTGCTCATTGACAGCTTCATGCTGGGAAGTCTAAATTACTCTGTCCCACTTTTCTCAGAGGGAGAGAATCATTTGTGTAGGTCTTTCTACAGCCTGAATCCCAGCCTCCACAAAACGAGATGTGCTAAGTAAGGCAGCAGCATTTAGGAGCCTAATGAATGTGCATACACAAGTATGAAGACACACTTGTAAGCTGGCACTGGTAAGGAAGAGTACATTATTCAATGTATCCTCTTTGAAAAAAAATCAATAAAATTCATATACAGTATGCTCATTGTAAAACGACATGTGCTGCATTTAATACTCACTGACGTGACACTTAACAAACAGTCTTGAACTGAAATCTATTTGCATTTGATTTCTGTCACAGCTTGACAAAAAAGTCTGTTGCTTTCATCTGCTTTTTCTTTTTAACACTTCTAACCAAAGATGCATAGGTGTACCTTGCAGGCAGAATAAAAAGCAAAGTGCCCTCTAAAGGGGTCTCAAACCTTTTTCACTAAATGTTTATAATATACCCCAATGTTCAATCACTTTCTCAGCCCAGCAGAAATAATAAAGAATATTTTTAAGAGCTACTGAATATTTGGTGAATTTTAATTAAATATACATGTACAAAAGGGAAGAATTGTCCTAGCCTTGAATGAGAGAATAGTCTTCTAGTAGAATCTCACAGAACATTGCAGTGGGGACAAGAAAGGATCACACAACAAGGACAGAAGGAAGCCTAAAAGACTAACAGAGACAGGTTGTGCAAGGAGATTTGAGATTATCAAAACTCACCCACCCTGTGACCAATCCCACACAACTCAGACATAAAAATAGGAAGTTTTCCTATATAGCAATGCCTTTACAGACCTACAGCAGATCCACAGTACATTGTGTGAAGGCAAACACTTCTAATAGACTCTTAACATCTCTGTGGAAATATGATCAAAGATTTGACCTTTAGGTTTTGTGATTAATATTTAAGTCATGAATGTTTCCATAATTCTGGTGACTCAGAAAAATGTGAAATGTTTAAAACTCCTGCATTAATTTCATTCATGCCAAGGTGCAGTCACAATAGATGCATCACAGGAATCCAATTTATGTCGGAACTTTATTTTCACCTACTTATTTCCAGAGATACCATCATTTTGGTTGAAGTGTGTGTCCTGATTCCTTTTCCTCTTTTGCTCAGCAGGAGTTCTGCCATTTCCTTGGGATGTGAACTTTTCATGTGGTCTCTGATGACTCAGAATATGTGCTGATCACACTTAATTCCTCTCCAAGCACAGTTCAAGAACAGTTTAATTGAAACCTCAGTGAAAATACCAGGGAGAAGTAACGTCTGTGCCCTCCCCATGATGACATTGTTACTGCAGCAGTTAATCTCAGAAGATGAAAACCTCACTTCCAGATACCACTCGCTTTGACTGGGTTACCATTCAATAGCTCCTAACACCCAGAAAACCACTCCTGTCAGGCCAGCAGTGCATAGAGTATGTGTCTAAAACCTGCCCTCTTTAAGCTGCAGCGTCAGGACTGCACAAACCTTCAGTCCCTCTGGTTAGGTGAGTCACAGTTTCTTACTCCTTTTCCAAATATCTTTCCTTAAGCTCTGGAAATGTCATAGAAGTTATTGATGCATCCCTGATTCTGATAATAAATTCCAAACCAGAAATGGATTTCCAGAATAACTGAAAGGAGGGATAAAGGATATGATCAGAGAAAGAATAACTGTGATTTCAAATCCTTTGTGGCAGCTCTCAGAACTACCAATCTCTGAATGAGCTTCCTGCACTAGCATGATAATATGTCAATTATCAGAAAAATTGAGAGAGAGAGAGAGAGAGACAGAGGATAGAGAGAGAAAAGGATAGGTCTTTTCTGTGTGGAAAAGGGGAATTTCTGAGGGAATTTAATGACGAGTATAACAGTACTTACAGGATGATTGCAAAGAGGACCGAGTGTCTCTCTCTTCACAAAGAGCCACATGGAGCAGACAAGGGGCAGTGGGTAGAAATTGCACTGGTAAAAATTTCATCTTGACATAAGAAAGAAATTATTAAAGACCAGCTAGTTGCTGGAATAACATTTCCAGGGATGTGGTAGTGTCTGCAAGTTTCCAAGATGGAATGTCACGGGCTGCTAGACAATACCATCTAATCTCCCTTTCCCACAGAAATTTGGACAAGATTATCTTTGGAAGTTCCCCAGAAAGTAGGCTGTTCTGTGATTATATAATTGCTTATGAATTCTGTGTACATAATCTGGCCATTTTCACTGGGTTTAGTTACCTGACTCCTGATTTGGGTCACACGTGATAGGAAATGTGATTTTCCACTCTAAATAACATGGCAGTAGATAGAAGACAGACTTTTTGAGGACAGGGAAAATGGTAAAAAGTAAGGAATCTGGAAGGCCAGTTGTTTTCTAGAATTCTTGGACTGCAAATTTGACCTTAAGTTCTTCTTTGAATGAACTTTTGTCTATTTGATTAGAGATTTACCTTCAAACACCAGCCCCCTAGACCTCCCATTAAAATCTTAGAAAGTGTCTGGTTGGTGCTTCTTAGTCCCAATTCCTAGTTTTGCCAGTGGAAATGTTTCCAGAATAGAGACTGCAGAGCCAGTCTGCTAATTTGAAGAGATAGAAAAGAGTATTCATTTTAACAGGAACCTGTTCCATCTCCTCACAGAAAATGGGACTCCATATGTACAGTAACTGAATTATTAAGTGGACAGATTATTTGCCTGAGGACATATTTATTTGGCCTAGAAAAAAAAATCTGTGCATTGTGTTGCAGTAGATGAGTTCTGGCTAATATAGATACCTGCTACAGATTCCCCACCTTTTTTTTTAGCTTGGATTTTAATGTTTATTGCTCTAAACATAGACACATGCTGTAGAGACTCATGAAAACGCCTGCAAATCTTTTGCTGCCTGGTTTATCCCATCAAAGAATGGGGCTCGTGTTTGACATGCCTCCTGGGCTCTGGTTCCCCACAAATTCATGAGTTTAAACATGTGGCCATACCAGCTGGGGACTGGGACCTGGCCACGGACATTAGGCTGGGCACAGGTTTTAATTCACTCTGGAATTAAGCCCCCAGCTATCAGATGAATGATGCAAATTCTGCAGCCTTCTGAATCCACACATTTTACCTTGTAAACATTCATATATAAAATCACTTTTTACAGCTAGTGTTAGTTTCAAATTCTGATTATCGAAAGCAAAAAAATGACTCTGTAATTTATGTAATATTTATTTAAACCATTAAAAGAGAATTTGCTAAGAGCACGAAGAGCCAACAGATATTACTACTCAAGGGTTTTTAGCAGAAATGAAGCCTTCCTCATAATAGAGTTATGTAAGACATTCAGAATTTGCAATTTACTGAGTTTCAGTTTTAAATTATGCTGCTTCTTTTATGTACAGATGTAGCAATTTTCTGGTCCTAGTTGAAATGTGTTTTGGTTGTAAGGTTTCAGTGAAAAAACATTTGTCTGTTTCTTAATTAAATATAAGATTGTTCTTATTCTCAGAGTTTCCTCCATAGCAGAAATTTAGTTTTCACCCAGCCCATTTCTTGTCTTTATTTTCCTCAGTTTATCCCAAGTTTTCAAAGGCTATGTTAATATATTTTTATTAATTTTATTTTATTTATGTTTTATTATATTTTATTATCTTTATTTTTATTTATCTCTTGGAAAAAAAAAAGGAGGAAAGAACAAAAGAAAGAGAAAGTAAAAATAAAGGACATGACCTAAACCAGTGAGCATCCGCAAAGAGTAATCTATCTGGGGAACCAGAATGCATCTAGATCATATACATGACATAAATATTACCTACAAATTCATATTTTGTAAAAACTTAGTAGCTTTCAGATGAGAGAACTTGAGTGTAGATTGTTGTCATTTTGCTATTTATCTCTCTGGAAAATTGTGGCCAACCAAGGGAAGCTGTAATGTGCATATATGTTTGTATACATATATGTATGCACCCATTCATACACACACCCCCTGGAGTGTACATGCATTTATGGGTGTGCAGACTGAGACACATCCCCAGTTCAGGCTGGTGTGTGGATCCAAACCCACCATGCCGTGAGTGGTCTCCAACTCCCAGCTGGTGCTCATTTGTCAGGGATTCCTCCATACACTGAGGCATCTCCCCTTTCTCCTGCTCCTCCATGCCTCTGTTTCTGCAGGAAGGAGCCACTGTGGTCTCCAGCACACCTCCCTGTCTGGGTCAGGAGTGCTCAGAGCCTGTGTGATGCTGCAGCTGGATTTTGGATGTAGACATTGGGATAGAGGGGTTGCATTTGTGCTGTTAAAGACAAGAGGGAGGGCACATGGGCAAGCAAGCTCAAGATCAGAACCACTGCCACTACTTAGCTTTAGTTTATGGCCTGTCTCTTAGTCCTAGGGGTCAAGACCACAACAAATCTGAAACCACCGTGTCCCAAAGAGATCCCAAGATCATTGTCTAGCCTGCTGTTATTCAGCAGCGCAGACATGCTCACAAATCTGCAAGCAAGGCAGGAAAAGAGCAGCTCAGAGAGCCAGAAGTAGCCAGGGGACCCAGTGAACCACAAGTGGGGACACACTGGGGTTGTCTTGGAAGCAAATGCAACAAGCTTTTAGGGTATTTGGAAAGGTATATTCTCACAACAAAGGGATTATAGCATTGAGGAAGTGGAAGGACAGAGAATGTCAGGAACATGCTGTTGGGTTCATGGCTTCAGGAGAGTCATAAAGAGAGGGGGAAGAGAGAAAAGTAACAGCCTTGATTTCAGGAATATTTGAAGTAAAAGGAACTTGAAACTTTGAGGTAAAGTTTGACTACTCTCCATCTATAGCAATGAATGTTTATTATTTATCAAAAGGATTAATGCATATGAAAAGTTCTGCCAATGCCACCTAAGGGTGGTTTCTAATGACAAGGCTGGACATGTCAGTGTAGGGGATAGCTAGCCTGAAAAGTTGACAGCATGATGGAAAAAGAAGTTCAGTTGGCATGCCAGCCAAGAAAGGAGTGCCAGAGTCTGGAACAAGAGCAGCCTCCTGCCCGGTATGTCTGTACTTATCCAGCTGCCTTGCAACCCTAAAATACAAACTGAAAGCTCTGCTTCCTGATGCAGTTCATCTGATCCTCTTCTTTCTCCATTTATCTTTCTTGTCAGAAGCCACCAAAATTACTGTAACTGCCAGCTCAAAATTGGATAGTGGAATAAACATCTTCTTTGCTGATGAAGGCTTATATTATCAAAGCAGCTTGATTGATAACATCAGAAAGTTCTATGGATACCTTCTGGTTTTGAAAATGGACTTAGAATAAAAAAATTGTTTATTCTGATTCTACTCTTACTGAAATTATTTTTTAGATTATTTTGTATCCTGTTTTTTCTCTTCTTTTAATCGATAACTTTCCAATGTTTGCTTCCAATATGGCTGAACAAGTTGGGGTTTCTGCACTTGAAATAGGAGACTTCAATGGTTTAATTGTACAGTGCTAAGTTCACAATTTTTCTTTTTTTTTTGCCTGATGAAATCGAAAGAAGGAAAACCTACATAGGAAGATGATCTTTAAAGTATATTTAGGGAAAAGTGTGATTTGAATAAATCCTTAAATGCATACGAGTTTGAATGAAGTCATAGTCCATTGGTCTCACCAGTCTTGGAAGATTTTCGCAGGCTAATGTTCCATTTTGGTGTTCAAAACCAAAACTAAACTCCTGAATATTCTATATTGATCTAATAGATCACTACAACCAATCAATTGTTCTGCTTTGAGTAGAAGACTGGACTAGATGCCTCTTTCTATGCAGGTTATAATTTTCTTTGAGTCTACAAGTTTATCTGAATATTTCACTCTTTTCCTTTAAATGTAAAAACTGAGTAAGTCAAGTAGCAGCAACAAATGTGAAAAATGTGAAAGAAAACTGGAGGGAAAACTGGATCAGCTGATCATGCAAAAGAAACCTATTATTTTTTGTCTACCTCCCTCTTGGCTTTTGAGGATGGGGAAAGATAACTGACTTTTATGTCATAAAAAGTCCTCATATGGAGAAAATATATTTGAAATTAAAAGCTATAATATTGTGATTAGTATTAAGGTGGCTGCATAAGTAGACTATTTTGCAGGATAGGTTTTTCCTTTAAAACCTGATCTGGGGTACATTCATATGTAATTTCAAAGAGGCAATTAATATCAACAGAATGAATAAGTTCCTAAGCCAATAACCATTAAAATGTCCTGTAGATATTTTTAGATATTATAGTCTGTGCACACACTTCATATTAGGCTATCGAAATAAGGGTACAGGGATTTTTCTTTTATTTATATACTTTTCTGTACCAATGTACTTTATCTATATTAATATATGTATATTACAGTTCTCACTGCAACTAAAGAAGGCCTTGGAATTCACCTTAAGGGTCCCTGAGTCTAACTGTGTCTGGATAGGCACATATGTTATAAAAGATCAGGATAACAACTAGCTCAAATAAAGTAGGAAATAATTCACAGATTGTAGGACCAAAATGAAAACTTACTGTTTTGGTTGAATTTAGCTCCAAGCTCATGCAGCCCATGAGCATCCTTACACAAAGATGCCCAGACACAAGTTCATTCTGCTGAAATGTGAGGTGTCAAAGGCATTCAGTCACCCTAGAGTTCATTTGTGGCCCATAGCAAAGGAATGATACCTGCAGCTTGCCTCATCACCACTTTAGGAGCCTGTCAATTACAGGCAGTAAAGAATGGTCATGGCTTTAATTTTAGTGCTTCATTTCAGGTTTCAGTAAATGACCTCTTTAATATTCCACAAATCTACACAAAATCTGCAGGTATTTTCTATTCAAAACACAGAAGTTAAGGTTAATTAAGCTGCAGAATATATGATATATTATCATATATTTCTAAACACACTGTTTTGAGAGATCTGTTGAAGACTTGCACAAGTTTGTTTTAATTTTTAAAAATAGTTCATCTTACACCTTACATAGCTAGCTTTATCTAATGGTAGCAATTGAATTTGCCTCAGTATTTATTGTGACTCATTCCCTCAACAAACTTTGTACCTCAACATGCAAATAAGAAATGCAACATTTCTGGAATACGAAATAACACAGGACACTGAACCTCTGTTGTTAACCCAACTGACTTTTGCTTTACACCACCTTCCCTATATGTAAACAGAAACATTTTTTTTCAGAAATTTATGTACTCATATATGCCATGCTCAGTCTTACTTTTCTCTAAAACTCAAATCTACTTGTTACATCACAGCTGGTTGCTGTGGGAATTATTATGATGCCATGAATTAATTTATGGTGAATGACAGATAAATTCTTAAGAAGCAAGTACACTTTCCTGCACCAGTAATATTGTCATGTCCCTAATGATAAAAATGATAGAAGAAAACCCAAAAGCTACATGACACACAGACAAAGTGCTTTCAACTATTTTCAAAGTTTTCCAGAATATATCAATTCCTTTTTAAGCAAATTGTTTTGTACAGAACTCCAATGAGAACACTAGAAAATTCCCCTCTCCAGCCTACAAATAGATTAATCTGAAGTGCTTGAATCTGTGCACATTCTTATTCAACATTATTGGTCTCTATCAGTTTTCTGAAAGAAAAAGCTCCATGAATGTGATTTTTACAGAAAAACCTATCCTGTAATAGGTCCTTACTTCCAAATTCTCTCTTCCCTGACTGATATTTTATGTATTTTCTTGGAAAAAAAAGGAGAAATAACTCTTGAGAAATATAAAAAAACCCAAAACAGGTAAAAAAGTGTTTGCTATGAAAGGTGTGTACAAAGTTGAACACCCAGTTAGTCAGATTATCTGGACATTTCCCTGGTATATTGACAACTGTGTATTAAAGACTTGAAACTCTGAGATAGTTCAATTCATATGAAAAGCAATGATTGTTCTTTTGTATCTAATGTATGTTCTGCTGTCATGGTATTTTTTCCTGGTTTACATACTTTGAGCAAAAGTAATTCCAATTGAAGAATATGCCTTAGTTCATCTACAGTCTCCCTCCTACAGTGACAAAATTATTTGTTTGGAGATAACAAAACCAAAAGAGAGTACTCAGAATAAATGAGAATGAGCTGACTGCCATCCTGCCCATGCATTACAACCATTGGGAACTTAAAGCATCCACACACACGTGGAAGTCAGAAGCTGACCCGTGCCAGGTGAAGATGTGCTGTGGTGGAGATTACAGTTCTTGCTGCTCTTCACTCTCCACTCCTTTTCTCTGACTCCCAGACAGGATTAAAAAGTAGCAACCACAAAGAGGGAAGATTTTGAGCATTTCTTTAAAATCATGATCCGGCTCTCCCACAGAAGGAGGAAACACTCCCCCTGGATTTGTCACAACTTCCCCAGGGGTAATGTCCCTTTTCTAGACATTTCTAGTTGGGAGGTAGGTCATAACAAATTGAGCACCTGAAGAGCTCAGTGCATATAAGGTACTTCCTAAGTAGTGGTTATGAAGGCAGAAAAGGGATTGCAATCACATTTTTGCACTGAGATATTTTGTATCTATCTATGTTTGTATCTAGGTCTAGATGCTTTATAAGCTCTTGGTATTGGGAGGAAATTTGGCAGTAATTGAAATTACTGACATAAATATTTTAACTGGCTCAAACAGAGGTACAGTAGCATCCTTCAAATGCTGTGGATGGGGCAGAAAAAGAGGCTTTGCCTATTATAATCCTGTAGGCTAACTGGCACAGTGGGTTTTATTGTGACTGTGAACTCTAAGAAGGACTGGAATACGAAGAACAATAATGGTGAAAAAGTTAAGTGAGAATCATCAAACAACATAATGATTGTATCAAGCTTTCACATTTACAGTTGTTTGCATTGTGTCTATAAAATCAGGGTAAAATAAACAAATCTGGTACATACCACCTAGTCTTTCTCTGAGGACAGGGGATTATTTCTGAAATTATTATGTTATAAAAATGCTATATAACCTCAGGAGAAGGTTTCATTGATAGAGCTTAGTATATCAGTATTATCAACTGACGCTTCACCAGTTGCAGAAGTTACACCATTCATATCTTTCAAATTATGTGAACTACATGAGGAATAACTTGTTCTAAAAAATGCTGTGAGCTGATTTGGGTCTGCAGGGTAGATGTCTTCCTCATTTTTTACTAGTCAGTTCTTTGAAAACAGCTGAGGCAATCAGGAACTCTTTTACCTGCCTGGTTCATGTTGTAATTTGTTACCCCTCCTTCACATGTAATGAATCCATATATTGATTCCTAAACTACTGGAAGTGATTGAGCTTATATATTTTAGCCACAATAAAACAGTCACATCTGAGTTTCCCAATGGAGACAGAAATAAATATGCTAAGCATAGAGAAGTTTAACTTTCAAGGCACCCTTACATCTATTTCATATCCTAAGAACTGTAATAACTGGGTTAGTCCATAAATAGTGTTTTGCCTCTTTCCACTTATGTCTGCTGTAAAATATGACCCAGCAGGCACAATCTTTTAGTACTTTCCAGATGGGGTATCTTAAAAAATACAGAGAGAAGATTGCTCAGTCTATGGGTTCTGCCAGGCATAAAGTGGGGAATTAGCACAAGGATTTTGACTGACACTACTCTGAGAAATGATGGGAGAAAGAGGGTTAGACAGACCAGCAGACCTTCATAGAACTTCTTAGTGAAAACCTTGTTCTTTAGAAGACTTTGAAACTTGAAACTGCAGTGATGGTTCAGAGGGCCTAAGTCTTGTGTTGAAATCTATTATCTGTTTGTTCCTGGATTATTAGCATAAACAACAACTTTAGGATGGTGGTTTTTAGAATGCCATGTTACATATAGATACTGGTGCATAATCCTCAGTCACATAACCTCAAAATTATACATTATTTCTAGCCTAATTAGGTATGTCTAAGAATTTTCATGTATGTGTGGGGTTTTTTGAATCTAAAAGATGGACCAAGATCTAGATGAGTCTCTGTTCTTGAGTTTTGATATTTCCTCTTCTGTGCCTAGTGGACAGTTTTCAGTAGGAATGCTTTTGATATTTACACTACTTTTTGGAACTTTTTCACCTTTGCTTTTCAGAAAACCCATGAAGTTGGGTGAATATCTGAAAGTATACTTTAAAAAGAATAAAGTATAAAAAAAGACGGCTGAATTCTAGGCTCAACTAATATCTTTTAAATGCTTGGATCATAAACTGGTAACTGCATATACTTCATGCTTGTGATATAATGGAATGCATTATTTTCATATCACAATCTTCCAACTAATACAGCTGCATCAATATATCTCTACAATAAAACAACAGCAAACACAAATGTAGTGTTTAATAACTTTAAATTAATATAATAATTAATTATTCAGGTCTCTGTAAAATTTGAATGATATTTTCAGGGTGGAGGAGGAGGATGTTATTGTTGTTGTTTCAGTCGCAGGATAGAAACCATCACCTCCTTGGGCAGAGCACCATGACCCAATGGCTGGAAACTCATTACAGGAAAACACAAACATAAGTCATCTAAAACTATTTTCAGAGTAAAAACCAGTAATAACTCTTGCTGTGAAAACAGCACATTTCTCTCTTAACAATGTTAAGTGGTCTTTAATGATTCACTTTGAGCAAGAAGCCACTGATGCATTTTGGTTTCCTCATATTTCCTTAACTTATTGGATAAATACACCTCTATTTGCTGTATGAGGTTGTTCTTTAATTTTTACAGTAACTGTGATCTTCAAATTTTGATTCTGGTTTGAACTCTCTTGGTCAAATTACGATGCCATGTGTTCCATAAATTGCATTTGTAGCTGTTAGCCTCAGCAGTTTGCCTCTCAGCAGTCACGGAGCTGTGTATTTTTAAAAATGTAATAAACACCATCCACACAAACTCTAGATGATATTTCCAGTAAAAGCATTTTCAAAGCACTCTGGCCCAGCTACTGGATTTTACTGGAGTGAAATGTGCTTTTACTCTTCTCCCAAATGCTTTCCCCTCCTGGCATATAAGATACCGAGATATTCATAGTTACCCTCCATTTCTTCATTTCAAATTTTATTTTACTGTGTTAAGAAAACAAACTTAATAATCTATTTATATCTATGTATTTCTTTAGTCCTCAAGGTTTATGTTATTTGACTCTGCAAAAGTAATGATTTTTAGATTTGAAAAACAGCTTACTTACACAATACATAGGGCATCTTGATGGAGCTTCTTTCACCACCTTTTTGAAGATAGCAACCCCTTAAATCATGCAATATTACACTTTCTATAGCACCGAAAAACAAGTTATAGGGGAAAGAAAGTAGCAACCATGGATCTGCCTTGCAGACCTGTTTTCTCTAATCGACACATAACCACAAAGCTCTGTGAAGGTTCATCTGGCATTTTCAAAGGCATAATTATTTCTTTTTCTGCCCAGCTACAGCCAATATTCTATTATGGCCATTACTTTACCAGAACACTTCCCGATTTCAGAGCAATATGCCCCAGCATTTAATCAGATCTTTGTCACACTTTCTGCACACCATGGCACTATGCAAAGCCAGCTGTTCTAATAAATTCCTTTTCCCTTTTAGTGAATTTATTCAAATATTTATAAATCATCTGCTATAAAGGTGTCCACGGAGCCTTTGGCTTCAACCCTCACAAAAAACCTGTGAGTATCTGGCCATGGCAGTTGTCCCCATCTTCTGACTACCCACCAGTTTATCAACTTCATTTTTCTTCCTGCCTAGTTTTATCCTGGTCTCTCCCTTCCTCATTCAGACTAAATTAACTGAGGAAATCGGAGAATATACTTACCTGCAAACTCTTCTTTAGAGCCAATTTAGGCTCCTATCAAACACCTTTAACTCCAGGTAATCCTGCTTCAATCATATTTTATCACAAGATGTCAGGAAAAGGGTTTCATGCTCAAGGGTATCATCTCTGAAGGTCCCAGATATTGCCCAGCTGACATATCAACACTGAAGTTTCATGGATGGTGCTACTTTCAAGCACATTCATAACACTTAAAAAGTAATAATGTTTGATCTTTATATATTGCTTCATAGTAACTGTATGTTCATGTCAGAGTTGATCCAAACTTCTCCATACCCCAAAAGCAGGGGTTTTCAAGCTAGCTAGTGTGAAGTGCATTGGTTAATTTATGCACTGATATTTACATCAAGCATAAAAAGACAATGTATTCTCTCTTTCTCAGCCATAATTTTTACATGTTAATTTTTGTACACTGATTATTCCAAGTGCCAAATTCCCTTAAAATCTCAGGCAGCTAAAATATAATGTTTTCAACTAATACTACCAATCTGTGTAAAAAAGAATATTCTCAGAGTTTCTGCTCCTTTGCCTCAATTATAAAACAGGAAAGCTGGAAGGCTCCCACAGAGAACAGACTGAAAATCAACACTAGACCTGGCACGACAGTGTTGCTGTGATCCCAGGGGAGAAGCAGGTAGACATCTGGGAGAGGAATGCCTACTTTAATCTTCCTAATGCATCTTTTTTTCTATGAACTTGCTATGTTATACCCCATACACTATTTAGAACTTGGGTTACCTAATAGCCCCTTAAATGCAATAGGTTCACTGTTAAAAAGAGGATAAAGATTTCACCAGTGTCAGTTAACTGGCAGCTATTGCATTAATCTCCACTGTCACCATCCCACCAGCATCAAAAGTGCACCCAGTGAGGTGACTCACTTGGCCTTTAGGATTCTGAAGAGATTTTGTATTTCCAGGTGTACTGAGCTCAGCATAAGTGGCAGATATTGTGATGTTTCTAAAAACAGTCCCTTTTTCAGGGCTGAGTGACCTGCAGACCACAGGCATTTTAGGCCTTATATTTCGCAGAATTGTGATGTTCCAGTTTTGGATATCTCTGATAAGGGAAGAACAAGAGGTCATACACTTCATACATGGCCTTTATTGGTTGATCTCAATGGGATTGTGCCTCTGTTTTCAACAAGTGGTTTAGCTTGTGTGCCTTCTTTTTGGTTTTACTCTCATGTTTATCATGATCTTTGTTTACAAAGAATTGGAAATATCTTGATATGTGGACAAATAAATAAAGATGAACCTTTCTCCTGAATGCAGGTATAACAAGATATACTTCCTAATGCAATATAGCAACTTGGCAAATAATCTTTCTGTTATTACAGCTGGTACTATAAAATTTACACTGAATACCACACTATGTTTCTTCTGCCAATACTGTCTATATAATATATGCCTTATTTTTTTAGCTGTTTTCCCTCAGCATAAGACAGAAACATTTGCACTGTAAGCCATTTGAATCTATATTTTTTAATATTTTTTGTAGGGGATCTCTTCAGTGCTCCTTGATGGACTTGCACTCCTTTCTTTTCTGGTCAATTAAAGCAGGTCCCACTGCACCTGTGTTATCTCTAATTTGGTGGTTAGAAAAGATTGTGAGAAAGACTCTCTGAAAGAAGACAGTTTGCCCCCTGGCAGAGGGACTTCCTGCTTTCTGCTTTGGTCCATCAGTCACAGAGCTTAAGCACCAAAATCTCTCAGGTGCCCTTGAGCTTCATGTGCTGAGTTGGTAAGGGGCTTCTCAGATGAGAATGTTTCAGTCATTTAGAAGCCACTTCTTACATGAGCAGTAGTATTTTTATCTCAGTAAACCCCATTCATTGATGGCACCACAAGTCACAGTCAAAAGTCCAGGCAGGGAAGCAAAATAAGAGATCTCAACAGAGATTTAGTCTTACTGACCTATATACAATATGTGTTCACAGTACTGTGTACAGTACCACATTGACATACAATCTTCTCTCACTGGAGGCACTGTTTGTGCACTTCTCAGCTTATTCAGCCATTTGATTTGTCTCAGGTTATAGAAAAGGAGGAGCTCTTCCTCCCTGCAGCAGCCAAATGCCTTCCATACACTCTCACTTCAGCACTTTTTAAACCATTTCTCATAAGGAAATAATAAAAAGTCTTGGTCTTTCACAAGCAGAAGACAACCCAAAAAGAGATCACCCAGCTTTTCTACAGAGCAGTGCATATGTCCCCTCCCCATACAGATGACCTTTATTCTACCTGAAATGCAAGCACCTAAGTTAGATGCTCAATCAGCCTAAACTTCTTTTACAGACGAGGCAGAGGAAGAGTGTTTCCAGGAAATGGTTTGAGGATTTTTTTGATAGCTTGAATGACATCTACTGGGCAACTGTACTTCCACTTGGTTATCTCATACTTCGTGAAATTAGGCTGGTTGCAGGTCTAATAATCTCCTTAGAGATGGACTGAATCTTCCTTGTGTGTGTCAATCTCCAAATAAAACTTTCATAAAGTTACAAACAGTTCAAGTAATACTTTTAAAAGTAATAAGACCACTGTGGGTTTTTTCCTGTTCATCATGTGAGAAAAGTAATGTTTTATATGATATAGCTCACAGGTTTTAAAAGAAAAGTAGCATGGTGGTTGGCTCACACCATATAATGAAAATTGCCTCTCATGCAAAAACTAAAGTGCCCTCCTCTAGCATGGAATTCTTGCATGCTGTGATTGTAGCTCTGTAGAATAAAACCGTGTAAATCATGAATTCTATGACTAATGTATCCAGACTTACACTGGTAGACCTTTCTTTTTGTTTCAGGATTTCAAATGCATTTAAATCATGGAATCATAGAATAAGAATATGCTGAGTTGGAAGGGATACATCAGGATCATCGAGTCCAACTCCTGTACATTAACAGCTTTTACTTGTCCATGTAAGTAACATTCCTTGATATCACCATTATCACTGCTTTTGACAAGCAGTATTCTCTGTCCCTGAACATTCATTTTTGTGCAAAAGTTTTGAGAGCCTCCTGTACCTCAGTATGGGACCACAATGCTCAGACTGAGGCCTTCATACCCTAAGTAGACTGACGAAACAGAGCTGCATTAGAGATGCCTGGTACTCTTTATAGATCTCCTTTTTGACTTTCTTTCTTTTACTATTACTGTAAAAAAACCAAATCCATCGTTGATATAGCTGCTCTGAAGGCAGTGAAGTTACTTCACGGATGAATGTGACCCATTTTATGCTTTTCAAGAACCTAACAAACAATAAATGTCACATCCCCATCACAGCTCTGATGCTGTTCAGAGGACAGATGTACAATACCTCTTTGTCTTCCTCCTGCTCGTAACGAGCAGTGTAGGTCATCTGCATCATTAACATTTGCAGCTGATGCATTGGTGTAGCCTGTACACACTTCTTGGAGCTGCATAGACCTTCTCATTGTTTTCAGAACCTTGATTTTTCGTACTATTATCATCATCCAAATGTATTTAAGGATGAAACTATTAGAAACACAATTGGTGAATTAATGTCATGAGGGCTGCTGCTGGCAGCTCATCAATTTTTGATATGCCACTCAGACAAATGAAACATAAGCCACCCAGAACAAGGGGACCTTTTGACACTTCAAAGGAAACCCCTATGGGTGGTTTCCTCTTGAAGCTGCACTAAACTGGCTCAATCTCCTCAGCTGGAAGCTGCCAATGTCTCATTAACCCCTAAACAGGCCCTGCATGAGCTTTTCTTTTCAGCTATAATTATGCCATGCACTCCTGTTATGCTGTACTGAATTGCAACACTGTCACCAGCACATTATAAACATCCACCCTAATTGAAAAGCAGATTAGACTCGTGTTAATTAGAGAAAAAGCCCGCCCACTTGCATGCATTATGATTGCCTCTTAAATACTGAGGATGTTGAAATCCCTCAGAAAGACAAGGCAGACTTAATTGCAATAACCTGCAAATTAAGTTTAATTTACTTTAAATTTACCGGTTTAGCAGGCTCATTTGATGGTGTTAATGTTCTAGCAAATTAATTATCTGAATTAGTCATGCCTGGTGGAGTTTTGCAGCAGAATACATTGTACAGTGGCCTATTAATAACAGACAAACAGGACAGGATTAATGAGAGGCTTATGCTAAAGTTGGTTTTTTTTTTTTAAAAACGAGGATCTTTCATGATTTCAAATATAATCACCCAAGTGCAAATACAGACACAGAATATAAACAAAGTGAAATTTATTACACTCTATGGCATGCCATCTAGGAGAAACAGTAAAACATTACCAGTGAAATATTTGATAGAAAGAAGCTTCTTCTATGCACTCAAGTAGATCACTTCTCACAGCAAACCATTTCCCATTATCTGGTATGTCTCTATGAGACTTCAAATACCTAAGTGCTTTCGAGAGTACTTGTACTATAGAGAGAGAGCTGATAAATAAATTACAAATAACATCTCATACGTTAATTCCATAGTCCACTTTGTGGCTTATGAGGCAGTAGAATTGCTTTTTTGTATTCCATTGCTAACCACTGTCTGCTCCAGTTTAAAAAAAAAAAAAGAAGCAAAAAAAAATAAAATGAAAAATACCTTCCCCAGAGATATAGCTGCAAGTGAACTGCTAAAAGAAGCATCCTTACTTGCCTCTGCTCCTTATAAAAATAAAAGTTGAAAAAAACATCTTCTAATAGCCTTTGGAACAGCTCTCAAAATAAAGATATAATTGGCTTTGTAAACATTGTCAAAGTACAATCATTCACCCTGCAGAAAGTGTTGTCTGACACTGTGTGAGAAACAAAGATAGCAGTGACAAATACCCTTTTTTAGCTGGTCTTGATCATGAAAGTTTAGTCTGATTATGTGCTAAGTGTTGCCTCTTCCATTAGGGTCCACGGCCATCCCAAATTTAATGAGGTATATTAAATTCAAGTCTGTCTCCCTCTGGATGACAGGAAAAGCCTATGGGAGCACAGAAGATAATCCTCGATGAGTGTGAACTGAATGTGATTGAATATAAAGCTCTGTATTATTGATTGGAATGTGTATGTTAAAGCCATTGGTCACTGAGAGTAGCTGTGTCTGGTGCTGCTTTCAAAGGACTCTCAGGCTGGTGTGCAGTGCCCAGTGAAAATGCCCAAATTTACATTATTCTTGCATACAGTGTAAAGCCTGGAAAATAAAAGTGCCACCCCTTGAAAAGAAAGACTGAACAATGTGTTCCTTAAAAACAGATTATCTCATTAAAGAATGAAAGGTCTGGTAAGAGAAAAAAATATGCATAGTTGCTTTATGGGATATATTTTAATTTTTGAGGAAAAAAAATAAAATTAAAAAAATGGTTTCAATATATTTTTGGTATTGTACTAATATATCATGTATACCCTTTCTGCTTTTCTTATTATTTCTTCCTCTCTCTCAGATAAAATTACAGTTTGAAGTACTAAATGAAACTGGCACAAAAGCAGCCATTATTAAAACAGGGCTGAAAAACGAAAAAAAAAAGGAAAGAATTCTGCTTTAAAAAGCATGTACAGGAAGGGTTGAGATGACTTCAGTAAGAACCCGTAGGGAATGCAAACTACAGAATGAAGGAAATGGATTCCTGTGACACATAAACAAAAGGCAAATGACTAATATATTTACATACAACATGTGGTGTATTCATTGCCCACCATGGTGACAGAATTGTTTATTTCATTTATAATTTATACAGCAAAACCTTATTATATGTGTAACTAATTTGCCTGATGATAATATGCAGTAGGAGATTAGGTTTCCATTATATTCTATCATTAAGAACAAAAGATTTTCATTTGTTGGTTAATTTTTTCTTAGTTGCCGTCCCACAGAACACACCCTATACACAAGTATATTTCTGTTAAATCATTATGATGCTAAGCTAAGTAGAAAGCAGTGAGGAACTTCTGGAAAAAAGATTCCGATAAAATCCCTCACAGACAAATCCACCTTTGCTTCTGGAATTTCCTATGATATCAGAAATAACAGTCTACAAGGAACCCCTCACAGGTGAGGTGCATGTAGCGAAAAAAAAAAAAAAGAAATAGAATAAATATAGGCTCCAGAAAAGGTTTCCTCTGAGAGAAGAGAAAAAATAATCAAACATTTTAGCAGAAGCAGCATTAGGATATGTGACTAGACAGTCCATCTCAGACTACAGGGAGCGGGTGGGTGGGTAGGCAGTGATGAGGGAATTATCTTGATGTATTTTCCACTGTGGCACATGAGACAGTGCAATTCTCTGAAAGGAATTGCTAGCACCAAGCCAGTAATTCCCCTCTGTGGTATTACAAAGTGTGTGTATTACAAAGAGGGAAGGGAGTATGTGGGAGAGGAACCTGCGAAGTGCTGTGGGTGTTTCCAACACTGTGAAGCATGTGGATTGAATTAATTGAATTGATGAATTGAATTAATGCAAACATGCTTACCAAAGCATGAATGCTGTGTCAGAAACATGCATATGTGTGCATGTGTTCAATGTGTGCTTTTTTAGCTTTCAGAGACAACTGAAAAACCCAACTCTAATAGATTTGTTTGGCTGTGTACTTGCTTAATCCTTTGCAAGTCTAGTTTGCATCTCATAGTGAAATCAGCCTATTGCTGAAAAGGAGAAAAACACTCTCAAAAAAAGGGGGATATTTTCCTGTTTAACTCAGAGCTCTAAAGCACCTTCTAAAATAGCAGGTCATACCATTTCAGTGTAAAAATCTGTGCAAAGATGTCATAGTTTCTACAGAGTGTGCTAATACAAGAACTTTTTTTGGATGAAGTGACACTCAGTGTTGTGGGTATACATAAAAAACCTGAAACATTTGCAACCTAAATTAAGGTATTGCAAAAATATCTCCTTGTGGACACCCTGCTAGTCATCATAGTTTGTTAACCCATGAATACAGACAAGTCTGAAAGTTCAGGGGGCAGTTGAAAAAGTGCATCTCAGCAAGCAGAGAGTGAGCAGGTAATGGACACTGGCTGTTTTCAGGAAGAGTAGCAAGAACATGCAACGATATAGTCTGGGGACCAGCCATTTGGGCAGCAGTTTAGCAGAGGAAGACAGCAAAGACTCGTGTTCTGGTGGACACAAAGTTGACCATAAACCATCAAAATCTGCTTGCAGGAAAGATGGTGAGAGGAAGATGGAGCCAGACTCTTTTCAGTGATGCCTAGTAACAAGAGGCAATGGCCTCAAAATGAAACACAGGAATTTCCATTTAACCTTAAGAGACAATATCAGATTGCCCACCGAGTTGTGGAGACATCATTTTTCAAAATGTCAAATACAAAAATATGTTCCTGGGCAACTTACTCTTGTTCTCCTTGGGCAGAGGTGAATTGGACTAGGTGGTAGAGAAAGAAGCCATTAGAGAAGGCTATCAGAAATATCCAGCTGAGATATTTAAGGGTATCATGTTCATAGGATTTTGTCCTATGAAAGTTTTGTTTCTCTTTTCATTGCCACTACAGTTTAACACCTGCACTGGAAGTCTTATGAAATAAGATATTTCCAGGGAAAATCTGACTGCATTGTTTTCCTCAAAATATCAAGTGAAATTAAACTTCAGCACAAGTCAAAGAGTTGAATGTGTTTCCTTAAAAAATGTTAATCTATGTATTTAATTTTAGTATATCAGCTGCCTTTGAAACTAATCAAATAAAAATGGAAGAAGTGAATGAAACTGGTTTTGTCCTAGATTTTCTTCAAATCTTAATTCCCAATAAGGCACCACTCCTACAGCTTTCTAAAGGACCAGTGCTATTAGCCTGATCACAGAAATATGCTAAAGTGACAGTGTTGCTGGTTCCAGTGGTTTGAGCGTGGAGTATAAGCCTGAACATAGATGGTGTGAGTTCAAACACTCTTGCAAAACCTGTACATGTGTACCTGTACAGTGGAGATGCGCACTGACCCTTGTGAGAGAGCAGCAGTGAATATTCAGCACTCTGAGTATCAAGGGATAGGGGAGCCTTAGCTGAGTTTTGGAGATGATTTGCTTATGTGCATGGATTAAAAATGCTTGGGCATTCAGATTGTAGTCTTCAACTGCAGTTGAGTAAGTCCCTATTCATGTTAAGGCTGTTTCAATAATATGCAGCATGTGCACTTTATTAGCAATCCATTAACAATTCTAATACCCAATGAGGCTACATGTTTGCTGGAACATGGTAGGGTTATGTAGGACTGTTATCTCTGCAGATTTATTTACTTTACTTTACTTTTATTTTAGGGCTGGAAAAGACCTAAAATTTGCAAAAAGTATGGACAGGCTTCTTTTGCCAGACAAATTGAGTCTATGAAGTATTAAGAAAAGAAGGACTTAAGGACGTCACATCAGATCTTTTTCAGTGTTGTAAGCTTGCAGCCTAAGTTTCCTGCTTGGGTAATAGCAAAAAGGCAGTTTCCTCCAGGAGATGCTTCAGAGCACATAATTATGACTGTATCAGTCAAATACACCTGAAACTAAATACCTAAAGGCAATATTAACATACCATCTGCTATTTTAGGTGGGACTGGAAAAACTTTTCCAGGAGGTGACATAAGACTATTTGCATGGTTAATGAAAAGAGACTATTTTATGCACTGTTACCCTTTGTACTCTGTCAGAAGATGAGGAAATCACCAGTTTTGAAAACAATCTTTTTTTTAACATTTCAAAATAAAGCGGATGGACCATATTTTTGATGCCATGCTAGCAGATGACTGATTATTCCCTTCCTGCCTTCAACTGCATGAAAAACTTTAGCAATATCAATGTTTCTGTGACTGTGAAGGTTTTCTCCCCATTTTTATTCCATCACCCTAAACACTGGGGAAATGTACACCAAAGTCCTATCAAGACTGCAATCTAGTCCTGGGTTACTGCATTCTAGTTTTTGTGGTAGAAGCTAACAACCGCTTCAACTAAAAGGAGAACTGAGTCCAAAACACGACAAATAAAAGGAAAAAAAGACAAAAGTAAAACCCAAACCCAAAACCAAAACAAACAAAAAAACAACAGAAAAGGATTTGAGGAACCATAACAGATTGCTTGAATGAAATCCACACATGGACAGATTCTTCCCATGTAAATTGGTGAGCCTTACTGATAAGTTTGATCTAAGTGGCTTTAGGTATCCATTGTAGCTGCCAGAAAAGAGGCCAAGGTGGAAAATCCGTACTCCACTTCAGAGGGTGGTTTAATATAATAATTTCACTCTTCATGGATTTTCTGTGTACCTTGGTCAACCCAGCTAGGCACTCAAAGTTATCTGGACTTTGTATAAAGTTTGACTGTACTTTTTGCAAAGCAGGAATATACAACAGTAGTTAATTATCCTGCCTGATGACATTGTTAGTTATAATTTTTAGAAGTTAGCTGCAAGTTTTTTCAGGTTGCGGATAATCTAAACACCAGTCTCAGGTTGCCTCACACATAGAAAGAGACCATATGCATTTTTTAGTTTTTTAAACATCTATCTTTGAAGATAAACTCTATAAATAAAGATAGCTCTAGAAAGGTAGCCTTTTGATTAGTCCAACTTAGAACCTCCTGTTTTCTCCTGGTCCTTCTCCAGATGACAGTGTTCCTCATCCTCTGAATATCTTCAATTTAACTTTGTGACAGGGACCAAGCGGGGTTTAGTTGTGCCTATAACTGTCCCCACCCTGTAGGTCCTTGAAGTACAACTCAACCAACACACGAAAAACTTGCACACTTTCATCTTGGCAGTAGCAAAAAAGTGTTTTATACTGGTTTCACTATTTCAATGGTTCAGAAATTAATTCTACATCTGAGGTATGCAAATTGTGCTCATTATGAAGATGCTGAGCTGTAAGTGGCAGTCTCTGAAGAATGAGACGTAGAAACATGAGCAACATCAGCTTTCTAGAGTTTGTTCTGAGTAGTTACATCCAAAACAACAGAAAGCCACTAAATGCCTGTTTTAGCTGCCTGCCTGCCTCCTTTCCTCCTGCCCCTGTAGCTGCCAGAGCTGTACATGTATGAACTGCAATGTTGAGAGTGTTATGGTATCATGCCCATGAGGTTGCACAAGAGTCGGGTATTTTTTGTTCACTGAGTACCTGAACTCCTTGGCTGTGGTAGATTAGCATAGCTCAGGTGACTTCAACAGAGCTCTTCTGCTTTATGTCAGTATATAATGTCTGTATTCATTTAGTCTCTCCTGGAAAGATTTGAAACTAACTTGAAGCAAATAAAGAAGTGATTTCTCTTTCTGTCCATTGTTGCTAATTTAGAAACAATGCAACCTGTAGGAAATTGTAGGGCTTTCAGCTGTAGTGTGTGTCCTTATTGTATTAAGTCTGTGGTCATATTGGAGCTCCAAAAATTTGAGTTCCCAGCTAAAAGAAAAGAACCTAAAATAAAAAATATTTGGCATTCAGAAGCAACATCGGATTTATATTTGGTGTAAGTGGCAAGGCCACAGGGCACAGCTGAGCCCCTCAGCCACAGTGGGGGCACCTCGGGGAAAATGTATTTTTAAAAAGCAAAAAAAATGCCACGTGTGCAGAGAAAGAGGGAAATAAGTGAGAAACAGCATTGCAAACACTTGAGGGTTTTTCTGGCAGAGGAGTGGGAGGAGGATGAGGTGCTCCAGGTGTCCGAGCAGATATTTCCCTGCAGCTTGTGGAGGAGTTAACACCAGAACATCTACTACACTCCCAGGGCAGTGGAGAACCCCATGCTGGAGCAGGGGAATATTTCATCAAGGAACTGAAGAAATATTCTCTGGAATAGCTCACATAGGGAACCAGGTTTATCCCAAAGGAATGCAGCCCCTGTGGAGCCCATGCTGGAGCAGTTCTTGAAGATGTGTAGCCCATAGAGAGGACCCATGCTGGAGCAGGGGAAAAGCATATGGAGGAAGGAATAGCATGGAGGGACTGTTATGGATTGATTTCAACCCTCACTCCCCATCAGGGAGGGGGTACAGGAGCTGGGGCACTGAAACTGAGCATAAGAAAAAAAGGGAGTGGAAGAGAGGTGGTATATAATTTTTGGCTTTGCTCCTCACTACCCAGATCTATTTTAAATGTCTAGAAATTAATTTTCCCAAAATCAAATGTGTCTTACCTGTGATTGTAATTGGTAACTGTTCTGCCTGTATTTATCTCAACCCACAAGCTTTTTTATCCTGTTTCCTCCCTGCACCTTGTTTGGGAGATGTGGTAAGTGAGCAGCTGGGTGGGAGTTTGAACCTTAACCAAGGTTAATGTACTGTGCTACTCTACTGTAAGACATATTTGACAACTTTCTTTTTTGTTAAATGATCTCTAAGTCTCCCTAATTCAAAATTTTACATTGAAATAGCACTGAACCATTTCTATTAATTTATTTATCTACTTACTTTTGATGGACAGTAAATTTGTTAAAAAATTCCCTTTGGGAAGGACTTGAAGTATTAAAAAATCTAGGTCAAGTTTATAGTTTAAGAAGAGAAATAAGGATTACATTTTGATAATGTTTTAAAATACTATTTTGATACTTTGAAAGCAAATATTTGATCATTTTGGTTCCAAATTTTTCATTTTTCTTAAAAAGTGGCCTTTGATTTAGAAAAAGAAAACAAATATTTATATCCTCTTCAGTATCATTGTATATCTTAGAAGACCTCTGTTAATGCTGAAAATTATTTTGAAGTTTAATCTAAATAAATTTTTGAAGTGTTTTTTCCCCTCTAAAACTAGGAAATTAATTATTCCTTGTATCATGTTATAGGGGATGGGGGGTTGTTTTGGGTTGGTTTGGTTTTCCCCAAATTCCCCTTTGAATACAGGTGTCAATCCAAAGTATCTTTTATCCACTTTGTTTTGGGACTGTTCTCAAGTGTAGCACTGACTGTAAATTGTTTCCCTACTCTCATAGATGCTAATCTTAGTTCCCTGAACACTTCAATTTTAAGTTTTTTTGTTGAGAAATAACTTGCAAACTTCCCACTTCAAACTTCCACTTCCTGTTAATGGTCATATGTCTATTCTGGCACTAGTCTTTGACTGGTAACTGCAATCCTTAATTTAGATGGTGTAGTGAGAAAAGTATTTGCAAGAAATCTGATGTTTTGTATTTTATGAGTAATTTGACTGCTATTTTCTTGAAATTCTTAAAAAAATCTTAATGTCCTACCTTCATGAGGCAGCATGAGAATTCAGTTTACATTTCAAAAGAAAAAAACCAGCCTTAGCTATAAAGCTTATGAAGAAAATCTCAAAAATTAAAAGTAAATTGACTCTACCTTTGGCAAATGATTGTCTTAAATCTCAAAGCTATAGTTCAATCTTATTTTATTCTTAATTTTTCATTCTCTTGATCCAACAAGTATCGCCCTGCCAAGGGTTCATGAATATTCTAATTTTATGGGAAAATGTTATGTATCTTTGTTTTCTTTTCAGATTGACTTCTTTTATATGATCTTATTGCCCACCAGGCATATAAATGCCTAGGTACCAGAGAAGCCAAGGAAGTTTCCTTACATAGATAAAGCTTAACTGAGAAAGTGGCAAAACTCTTTTACCATGGTTAATGTTCCCTGCTCAGTCCACACGGCAATTTTGGCCCATGGTGAAACAGCAGGAGAAGCATGAGCTGCAAATGTAACCCCTGCAGGAGACACATGGGGCTCCGTAATCCAAAGGTGGCATTAGCCTCAGTGGTTGTGCTCTACACTGCTGAGTAAATATACCACCCTCTCCTCTGGCCAGGTAAACCTCCTCCATTTCACTACAAACTATGGGCTGGAGCTCCATGTGGGAATGGTAGAAAGAGGAGTAAATTGAATTCTTCAATAGACATGATAAAAGCGATTTTGGTGCTTGGAATGGAGTATCAGGAGATCAGTCTTGATCTGGCATTGACTTGTTCTATGAGTGCTGAGCTTTTCTGAAAGCTTTTTCTTTAGATGCTTCTTTCTTTACCCTTAATGAAGACAAATGTTCTCCAATGCAAAAATCCTCCTATAAGGCAGCATTAAGGACTGATAGGTCAAACATTCACTTGTAAGTGATTTATGCATTGGACATTTTCCTATTGCAAGCAATGTCAAGAGCACTAAAATCTCTGTATGCTTCCTATTGTGCCAGAGTAGTGACTTTGGATGTAAAAACATGGACTTTAAATAAGTGTGTACAAGTTATATCTATTTCAAATGAGAAAATGCACAAGTGATGAAAATAGAGGCAGATAAATATTCAGGCTCCTTTATATATGGGATTGCATTATATATTGACAAATGGATAAAAGAGACCTGGCTGTCCTGGGGGTTCCTAATGAGATATGGACTCCTTTACATTTAGGTCACCCTTGCGAATCCCAGCAAGGTCAGGAACCAACAAAATATAGCCTGAATTGGCAACGGCAGTCCAGTTCCTTACTGCCAGATGTTCAGATAATAAAAGTAACTACAATGACTGGCAGCATACTATAGTCTTGTCAGAGAATCCAAATTAGCTTCCTCACCGGCTACTGAGAGCCCATGGCCTCTCATGAAGCAGCTCCTTCAAAAGCTGGTCTGAAACATTTGAGGAAGTTCCAGAATAGCTTCTTGTGCTGTATCCCTTCTGCAGATGTAGAAAAGACTCCCCTTTCTACAACTATCCATTAAAAACTAATTTAATTTCCATCGCAGAGTTAAAACAACAAGAACATACAGCAATTTGTGCTAGCATTGACCATGAGAGGGAATAAGCAGCTAATACATCACTCTTTTCATCTGGGATTTGTTGTTCATCATAATTCAGTGTGTAATGGTAAACCAACACCTCACTATTCAGAGTTTATTTGCTGTGATATTGCCTGAATATCAGAGGCTCCTTCCGGTGGACTAATCAGCCCTCTTTATCAGATGCAACTGTATATTCATGATCCTGTTGGGACAGATAGGTTCTCTACAGTTTGATAATAAAAATATGTGCTAATGAGTCTCCTTGCTCTTGATTTCTTACATGAAGAAAGAGGAAGAGTGGGGATTATTTACCCACAGGTAAAGTAAAAAACTATAAAGGTAAAAGGACTTTCCATGCAATATACTGCTCAAATGTAATAATCCCTGAGATGCTTATTTTAGTAAATGAATCAGTCACACTGTGCCAAGGAAGGGAGCCATCTATTACCGTGCTGTAAATGTTAAAGACCCTATTTAGAGCCTTTATCTCTGGACAAAACAGAGTCATTTTTGCTGATATTTGTACGACAATAATAATGGTACCTCACTAAGTTGTGAGTAGTTGTTACAATTGCAGTTTGCCCAATTCATTTTCAGTGGTCATCAGGGAAATTCATCTAAAACAACCAAAAAAACATAGATATGTTTGCATCATATTAATAAGAAGAGAAAGCAAGCTAGCTGCCAATTGGCAGCAGAGTATGTTTTGGTGGTTTGATAAGGATACTAAAGAGTTTATGATGTGACAGATGTTTCACTACACTATTGTGAAATGAATAGATTATGAGAAGTAATTAGATGTACATTGGAATCAATGCTGTTATCATCGAGGCCTTCAGGCGATGCAATAGATGAGAGTCATGGCAGCAGGTGGTCCAATGGCTCCGAGACAGGAAGACACACCGCAGGAGACTGAGTGACAGGTTTCACAGATCCAGGGGGTGAGAGATCTGAGCTATTGCCTGCATTTGTAATCTTTACTCATGTATAAATAATAACAACTACACTATTGACTTCATATGCTATGTCATACCCTCTGCTACCCCCTACACACACATACACGCACATATACAAACACACACACGTATGCACACATATTCTGCAACTTTTCCCCTCAGTTAAAGCTATTCTTTTATTTTCACATTAAAAAAATAAAAAATCATCCCTTTGATTCCAGTGCCAACTCAATGTTCTTTGATGAAAACGCTTAAACAGAAAACCTGGCAACAGCTTTGGATACAGTGGGGTGTATTGTGTGCCTAGTGCAGAAATGTATATGCACTTTCCATGGAAAACTTAACAGAAAGTGAGGTTCAAAAGGCACAGTTCTCATTATGCTGCTCTTTTTCAAGCTTTTCCTTATTTTCTTTTTTCATACAGCAGGTCTCAAACAAGGAATCACCAGTATCATGTGTGAATTGCCTTCCTAAAGGAACTAGCAATCTGAGTCATCAGGATAGATAACATACAAAATCTGCTGACTCTGGGAAGATTTGTGTCCTGACCCAGAACCTCAGCTGTTACATGTCCCCTGAGCTTCAGCCTGGAACTTCTGGGTTCTCCTGTACCAAGTGGAGTGGATAGCAATGAAGACCTAAGGTAAGTGCCACTAGCAGTCAGCCTCTGATTCCATGAACAATTCATAGTAACAGGGGGTGACTCTAGAAAGCACTTTGGTGCTGCTGCTTGTTAGTCCTGCCTGCAGGTTTTTGCAGTGAAATCTTTTATTTTGTTGTTGAGGAGAGTGATAATGTGATAAAAAGGGAATCTTGAGACATTAAAATTTATATTTCAATATTCTGAGTGTAAACAAAAATACCAAGATTTTTCTTTGAGGTGTATGAATATCAATGCATATATAGTCATATCTGTGATATGTATTTGGGTAAATAATTTGTTCTGTATGAATACCTACCATGGATGGAGATATGTGTAATTTCAGGTGGTGAAAGGGAAAGAAGGAAATCCAATGTTATGGAAAAGAATAATACTCAACCACCAGCATAACGAGATGAAGTATGATGGGTCTTGGTAAATTAGGGTATAGGGCAAAGCTGTCAAGTAGATATAGATATATAGATATATAGATATATAGATATATAGATATATAGATATATGGATATATGGATATATAGATATATAGATATATAGATATATAGATATATAGATATATAGATATATAGATATATAGATATACATTTATACATTTATACATATATATATGCATAAAGCATGAAAAAAACATGTTGGTCTAGTATTGTAATTTAAGGAAATTTGATTTAGCTCATAAAAACCCTTAAGAACACCTAATTAAGTGTCTTTACAGTGATAGTTATATTTAGACAGATTGGTCTGGGGAAAACATAGAGGTTGGGACACTGTACAAATACAAGATAATACCCTGAGATCAGAAACATATGTTTTCCCTGTGTGAAAGGGTATACAAACAATTATCCACTTATCAACAAATATCCCCTATGGCTCCTGTCTCCCAGAACCATACACAACCTTGCCATTCTACCACCAGAGAAGCAAAGAACCTGTCAAACCTATTGAGCCAACTTTCAGCCAAGGGACACCTCCACGGGGCTAACAACATTGAGGAGCAAGGTAGAAATCAAACAGAACTTGTCTGGAGTGATGGGACTGCAAAACCAAATTCCTTTTCTGAAAACCTTGGTCACTGCCTGTGCATTACCTGCTAGACTAAGTTGCTAATTTAAATAGTGAAGCCTCAAGAGGCCCGTGCAATTGGGGCAGCCAATCTATATCAGAAGAGGTGAGGAAACCTATTGCTTGGTTGATTGAATCTGACTGAGGTTCAATTTTCTGTACTGATAACCTCCTTTTTAATTCTTTTGTTCCTCTTCTTTCCAAATTATCTACACCCTCAGGTACTCTGAAAAAAATGAGATCTTACCCGGTAATATTCATGCTTTTGTTGGCCTGTCTTCAACTCTGACAGGGTGTGAGAAGCACCAATAACACCAGTGGTGTACTCAACTGCCTGTGTCAGGACTGAACCTGTCCTACTAATTCCAGAATATCGAATTCCTTTTGTATCTTTGCTCAGGAAGGGCTTGGTAACCGTGACCAAGATTGCACTTGGTGAAATAAATTGCAACTATTAAACATATTAAAAATATGCATATGTCTTCTTCAAATTGTACAGCAACATGCACTGCAAAACAGACTATCCAGAAAAGAAATGCATTATTCTTCTAAAAATGAATTCTAAGATCCTTAGTTTAGTACTCCTTAGTTTAGTACTATGACACAGGCAGTCAATATGTTACCATTTTTTTGACTTTCAAGTGTCTTGAGTATTGCCAAAAACTACATTCAGTTTCTACCATCAAGGCCACCTGGAGGTAAGTCCTCCTAATCAGATTTCATGGGTCAATGCAATGCCCCGAGAGGAGGAAATTCTGAGTGCAGCTGTCTCACTCTTCAAGCAGGAACCAAATCACTGTGGGGCATTGTCTTAACAGTATTGACATTTCCGACTTTTAAAAAGGAACCGGCTCACAGTCACCCCTGGATGTCTCTGGTGTCAATATAGAACCCAGGGGAACTGTGAGGTCTAACAGCCTTTTCCAGATTCTTTCCCTGTTCCCCTGCCTACACACTGTATAGCAGGATTAACTCTATCCCAGCCAAAACCAGTGCAGGCAGTAAGGTCACAAAGGAAAAGTCCCCTTCCCTGCACACACCAGTATCAGCCATTCAGGGATATCCTTCATGTCAACCTTCTTGCCATTTTCTCCTAGGCTGCCTTGTTCATTTGTCTCCTTTAGCTTGCCTTTGCTTGCATCTTTTTTCTCTTTGCTTCTAGACCCTGGAGCCCACCACCAAGTCATACTGCCCTTACATTCTTGTCACACCCATGTACATCTAGGAGAAGATCTGGAAGAAAAATGGCTCTGGAAACAGCAGAGAATGTCTCAGTAACTTCAGTAGCAAAACCCCTTATGTTCATACTCTACCTCAAATATTGAGATCTCTGTTGAAAATTGTATCCTTTACAAATGCTAGCAAGTGATTACACATGTATAAGAACCTACAAGGATAATCATGCAGGTGCTTTTTTTGGAAGAATGATGAGAGTCATACTTTCAGCAACAGTGCTACGTTAACTTGCAAATTATTTGGGACAGAACCTGTGTATCCCTATGTTGGTCTAAAAAGACCCTTACAAACATTGAACAATATGGGATCATAAACAGTAACAATCTTCCAAGATTAGGTCTTTCACAGTTAAGGTTCAAAGGCTCTTCCACTGTGAAAATGTTGTTGAATCATCAACCATTTGTTGAACTTCCTGACAAAGCCTCTGCCTAGGGGATAAAAATCAGGTGAGGAAGAGTCTGTAGTTAACCACACAACCCTTTTTAAAATTGCTGTGTGATAAAAATTAATATGTACTTAGCTCTTCAGTAGGTTTTGCTGCAGTCCCGGCTTTCTACCATATGTGAGGCTCTTTTTGTCTTGTCACAACTCCTTTGTTTTCCAGAGGGTTTTCCTATATAATCACTTCTTTTCAAGGAGGATTATTTTATAGGCTCCTTTTGCCACAATGTCAACATTTCTAATTTGAAGGACTCGTGTCTTGTAAATGCCAAGCAAAGTGCTATGACTATTACATGTATCTAAGGCTAATTTTTTTAACATTTGTTTAAAAATCTCTGCTCCTCCATTGCATGTTTTGGCTCTACACATGAAAATGTGCACAGTCACATTCAAACACATATTTGTGTATATGATATGTACCACCAAAGACAAACAAATGGCATTAATTTGTCCAGTCTTTCACCTGTCATCAGTTTAATGGCTAAGCCTATTTTCATGGTAGCACTGAAAGAATAGGACTCAGTATTTGAAACCCACTGTGGGAGCCTGACACTGGCAATGCAGGGATATGTCAGTGATGTCAGTGCAGAGCATATCAAGCACAGGGTCACTGCTATCACTGGTATCTCCTTGGACAAATTTTCTTGTACAGTTTCACTTTCCCCTTCTGTCCTTCAGATAGAGAGCAGTCATGGAGAAATAATGTATTTCTACAAACCCCATAATACTCAAAAATCAGACAGGGTTGTAAGAATATTTATTTGATGCAAAAGATGCAGTAAATGTTGAATGAAGGTGTTCAGAGTGTCTGACACATATAGAAAGTGATTGATTATTTGCATATCACTGTGATTCACCACATTTTTTCCTGGGATAAATAATATTTTCTGATCTGAACTACTCACAGATAGAAAAGACAGAAGACATCTAAACTTCAATATTTAATTCTGCTCTGGAGCTTAGGCTACAAAAAGATGTATGCTGGACAGTTCACATACCACTGCCTGGAAATGCCTTCTATACTCCAGCAAATCTGTTTTGCTTGAATAGCTCACCTTCCCCAATCTTATGTAAACCCAAAAGTAAATAAAAAAAAAAAAAAGAAGAAGCTTCTTTTTTTTTTTTTTTTTTTTAACATGCTTGTCTTATAGTCTGATTACTAGGAAGAATCAGAAAGCCAAGGAGGATGCTCAAAGATTCCTCGTGGACTAATGCAACTTAACTTTTATACTTAATGAGTGCATGTCCACAGATTTGTTGAGTTACCCAAGCAGTACCTAACTGACTAGGAGCTCGTCTAAAGGAAGTAATGGAGAAAAAGATATTTTAAGAAATTTATGTATTCAACAAATAGGAAACCCCAAAAACATTGGGTTGGCATTCCTTAGTTTCCTGAAAGACCAAGAACATTGCTGAATCTGTAGACTTACTGTGGTTGTAGTTTTTTCTGTTTTTTACCTTTGATGACCTATACATAAAGAGCTACTTCTTGTCTGGTGCTAAATGTAATGACAAGGAATAAGCTGTCCTCTAATTGCAAGACTGATTTTCCCACAATTTCAGGGTAAGCCTATTGTCGGTGTTCAGTTGCAAGTAAAAATTTGCTCTGCAAACTTATTAATGGAAAATGAAGTATAACTAGCTTATACAACAAAAATATTTTGGAATTTCAAAGGAAAATGAACTATATTTTACTTAAATAAATGAACCACAGAATAATATTAATGAAAGATGAGCTACAACTGGGTATGTCTGCAGCTACTAAAAAGGTATCATATCTAATATTGATGCTTGTCAATGACAGAACTTATCTTGCTCTCTGCTAATACCTGAGATCAAATAGAAAGTAATTCACCCTGCTTTTCTGATTTTGAATTTATTGAAAAAATATCAATCTACCTATGGAACTATATAACATATTAAGCTAGTCATTTTAAGAGTGGAGTAACTCATCTGAAATCAATGGAGTCAAACTGGTGTAAATGAAGTGGGGATAAACCCATGCACAAAGAGTTAAAGTCAGTGGTAAGTACCAGAATATACCCTTGGAGGGTGAACATTTAGAGACTAATAATTTTACTCCATAATATGAAATAATGTTTCATAATGCTCTTAATTCTCTCCTGGCATTCCATTCATCAGTGCACAGCTACAAAGCTAGGCACTTAGTTGGGATCATGTAAGTAAACATAGTAATTTCATACTTGCTTTTAATATTGGAACCACTAATAGATGCTATGTTCAAAAAGCATAAACAAACCACAAGACCTGCTAATCAAGGTAAGAGCCATATGTACAAAATAAATGGAGTCTTTCTCACCTTTGGCTTGAGAAAACAAAAAAGAAAGGGATTTCAGCAGTATTGTCTTTAATCCAATTTACTTTGGATTTAATCTCCAAAACAAGGCTGGCCTGCTAATTCCCAATTATAATGGCACATGTAATCAGAGTCCTCATTAACAAAGACTGACTATATTGTCTATTAGCAATGGAAATCTGAAATGCAAATTCAGCAAATCAAAACGTTAAATGAGCTCTACCCAAGATGCTTAGAGCTCCTGCCAGGGCAGCGCATGCTGGCCGACACCTGCCCTGAATTCTCCCTCCAGCTGAATGTTTCATTCTGTTCCAGTCTTTGCCTCCTAATTGACCTGCTTATGATCTCTGCTACAATTAACATATGCTTATTAGTAATGGCTGGTTAAAGATTTCAAACTGCCGCAGTTTACAAAGTCTAATAGAGATGGCACACCACAGGAAAGATAAGACCACTGTTTTCCTCATCAGCAGTGTCATAGTGGTTTGGTTTCATGTGATTCAAATGAGATAATTTTTCACATCCTCTGATGTCTGCAAACCCATTCTAATTGAAAATGGAAATCTGCACACAAAGT
Source organism: Zonotrichia albicollis (assembly GCF_047830755.1). NCBI lineage: Eukaryota > Metazoa > Chordata > Aves > Passeriformes > Passerellidae > Zonotrichia > Zonotrichia albicollis. The sequence goes on along the minus strand of NC_133820.1, from coordinate 81,248,445 downwards.
GGCTTAAGGCTCCTGGTGCACTAAATGAAAATCAGTTAGGGAATAGGAATTTTTTTCCCTGTAACCACATGCTTAGCAGAGATGGGGAAAAGATTGTTTTAGAAAGAGGGGGACAAGGAAACAAAGAGGGAGAGGGAGTAAAAAGCTAGTTTGATAACAAAAAAGAAAATTCCCTACCCCACTGTATGCTTGGTCAAATTCCTTAGTCCATTTCATAGCTGTAAATAAAGGTTTATAGACAATGAATCATCAGTTTAGAGATAATGAACTGAAGGATTTTTCTTAATACATTGAAGAAGAAAAGAATAATTCTGTCATTACCAGAGTATTGATTGCTATTATTTTTGTTCATGCTCCTTATCCAAGAAAACATTCTTAATTAAAACAAACAAACAAACCAAATCAACCAAACAACAAAACACACACACACACAAAGAAAAAAAATGACTTAAATATGCAAAAGTGGGCTCTTATTGGATGACTACTATAATACTTCACTAATATTAAGGTAATGTCATATTCCCTACACTTTCTTATATGAAAAATATCATATTAATGCTGATTTGGCAGGTCAGTCTACTTTCATTAAATTTTCCTCTCTCTTCAGTGTTTTTCCATTTTACTATCTCCAGTCTGCAGGAGCCAATGGGCAACAAATATATCTCTTCCCCCTGGTTTCATTCCAGCTTCATTAGCAATGCACTAATACTGCAATTATGTCTAATTCTCTCTCCTAACTGCATTATTATTATTTATCTAAGATTTCTTGCTGACCATATTTATTCCTATTAATTTTGTACCTTGATTTCTCTTGATAATAATGCATTCTTAAGGAGATTATTCGGTATTTCACAGTCCTTCCTTTTGTATTCTTATCTTTGATTATATAAGCCACTTATCCCTTTGAAGTCTCATACTGACAAAATCCCAGAGGGCTGGAAAGAGGGTAAGAAAATATTTGGGGCTTGTGTTTTGCTCTTATAACCACAGTCACTTCTACTTACAGACAAATGCAGTTAATATTTTTTTGTGGAGACTTTTATCCTGGTACCAAAAAAATTCAATGGCTATTTAATCTTATTTTCCTGAAAGATATTTCATAAAACTCATGTTTTGTGCTTCATTAAAAAAACATGTACTCAACAACACTTTCTTGAACCCAGGATACAGAATTGTGTAGTTGGCATGATCTACACATGCTTTGCAAGGGCATCACAGACACTCACTGCTCTGGAAAAAGCCACAGTTTGGTCAGGCAAATACAATAGACAGAAAATATTAGGTTCCAGCAAAGGTGAGGAGAACACCAGAGAGAAAATTCATGCTCAGCTGCACAGTTGACTTGTGGGCTTTATGAAAGGATCTAAAGGAACTGGAATATCATTCAGTTATTAGGAAAAAATATTATTGCAATCTATAGGAAAATGTACACATTAGAAGCAAAAAAAAAATAAACAAAGGTATCTCCTTAAGGCTGGCACTAAAATTCTTAAACTTTCTCTTTTGTGGATTTCTTTTTTTTTTTTGAGTGATGGCCCCATTGACTTTCATATTTATTCTGAAGCTAGTGAAAAGCAGCCTGAGATGTTTTCCTGTAATTGAAATGAACTAGATTGCAGTAAAAGAAAAAAATTATGTACTCCTTGAAAAGAAAATGCTCCCGCGCCTCTCGACTTCATGGACATTATTATCAGCCTTGCACTCTTTCAACAAGACTAAAACTTCTAGGACTAAATAAAGAGTTAGTATATTCAGCTGCAGAGCTCCAAAATCTTTTGCTGCCCTTGCTGTGTATGGTTATTAACTTTATAGGATGCAGACTTGATCCTGTTTATATTTAGAACTACCTTTTCCCTTTCCTTTCCATTTTCCCTGCAGCTAGAAGCATAATTAAAGCAAGAGTGGGATTTAATTTACTCAAAATTAGCTAAGTAAAAGTCATGGCTCTCACTTCAAGTGCTCTCCAAGGCTCGCTTTCTAATCAGCAGAGGGAGAAGCAGAACCAGAGTGCAGTTCAACCCATCCCAGGATGGGTATTGAAGGTAGGGAATTGGGTTGGTGTTTTCCATTTCTACTGATTGTAAAGGAAGGCTCAATTGTAACTTTCAACTGTTAATTTTAAGTAACTCCTGAAAGAATGGGTTATGATATCCCTCAGGAACATAACTTCAGTGTGTGAAAAGGGATGTAAGAGGAATAAGAATCCAGCATTTTGAATACAGTATTTGGTACAAGGAATTTCCCACTGCTGTTTCCACTGCCATCCAGCCTGGTACCACATTTCCAAAGGGATTTGTTTAAACAGTTTCCTACATTTTCTACTATCTGAAGTGAATGCTGTTCTAACTATTTTACAGCAAGGCTATGACACGTTTAAAATTAGCAATATCCTTTGATTTGATTTGATTTGATTTGATTTAGCAACACTTCCAAATGCTCAGCAGCACATTGCTGTTGGCCACGCTACTAATTTTTCAGAACAAGAAACGGAAGAGGCAATTTTACAAACTTATAGATCAGCATTCTGAATTGAGTCCTTGCCTGTGTTGTTTGGGCACCAAGAAAAAAATAAGAGGGAAAAGTGAGTGCTCAGTCTTTTCAGTACTTAGGATCAAATGAAGTACAGAATAAGATCTTATGATTGTTCATAAGTTCACAGCAAAAATAACTTTCGATTCCTATCTGTTCATTGCATTTGACACTGAGCTTTGTTAAAAGTACTTAGTCTTTATGCTGCTTTATGGTGTGAAAAGTTTTTCTGGGGTTTTAGTAATATTTTTATTGAAGCAAGTATCCCAAGCCACAGGGGAATCTGTTATTTGCATTTAATTTTCATGCAGGCATATGCTTTGAAGGATAATTTTTTAAGTTTAGTTTAAGTGAAATAAAATTAAATGCCGATTATCAGATGAGCATGAATTAAAACAGCAGGTTTCACCTTTTTCACTGTCAAAACCTTTGAAATATGAAAACAATATCACACAGATGTTGGTATATTTCCATTGATTAAAAAAAAAATAGTTGCGTAGCTGAACTCTGGCCCTTGGTCATAGTTTCTGCAATTGAATAGAGATTTAGGCATTTGACTGAAAGCAGAGTTCAGTTCCATCCTTTTTCTTCCCAAGTAACCCAAAATATGGTGTCATCAAATTTATTTTTTAAATCTTTTTAGCTATCTGCCCAACAAAAAATTTAAAGAATAAATGTCAATACTAAAAGATAATTTTTCACTCCCACACATGCCATTATATGTGGTGTTTCATGGTAACACATATGGTTCTTCCTGCAAAGAACACCAAACCTTTTTTCATTCTCTGCATAGTGGCAAATACTCTTCTATGAAATCATTCGGCTAGACCCGTGTAAACTTGGCTTATCATTCAAACTTTGCTACAGACCTTCACAGCAATCAGGGATAACTCAATTGATAGGGTCTAACCTGAAGAATTGTAAAGAAACAAAATCATGGGTGAAGTTGATGTGAAGGCAAAATACCTGCTACCTCAGAAATGCAGATGCTTAATTACTGTGAACTCCACTTGACCACTATTTTTTTTCTTTTTTCCTTTTTTTTTTAAAGAACAGAATACTTCCCAGTTTTGCAGTTTTTTGGAAAATGTGTTTCTTCTTATCATGAAACGCTTGGATACAGTGGTAATGGAAGCCCAATGGACACAAATGTGCTACTGTTCTGCAGCTGCTAATGAAGTTAGCTCTTGCACATGGAGTTACCTGTCTCTAAAGGTGCAACAGTGGTAGCAGCTATCAGGGACAGCTGAATCTGTATGGGCACTCTGGGATTTTCTCTTGTGGTTCACAGGACAAATAGTGACAACTTCTGCTCGTGTGTTCCTTCTTTCCTGATTGTGTGGGGGGTTATATGCCCGATTAAATTGCTACATTCCAAGGAAATTCATCTAATCTGTTTGCAGTAAAATTATTCCAGACTGTAAGTAAAAGTTAACATTCATTTCAATCCTTGAAAAGCATAGGCATTTAACTCCAGATGGAGCTTAACCTGCAATGCAGTCATGTTCTAACAAGTAAACCTAAGTGTGCTTTTTTAAATGAAGTTCCTCTTTGGTAGGAAGTATATTTGTGTTGTTATATACCTTACTGTTACAAAGAGCAAATTTGCTGGACATTAATGGTTAAAATTTCTTTTCAGCATGTAGAATTTCATAGATAGATTGTCATAGTTTAACTGGGACCCTACAATATGTCAAGTCAGTGCTGTGCTGCATACATGCACAAGGTTTAGAAGGTGAAAGTAATGATTGTGCTGGATATTGGATACTGAATTTTCTTATGTTCATTGATATATTTATATGTACTTTAAATGCCTAAAACAGGGGGGAAAAGAGGAAACTTTCATATTTTTTCTTTTTTCATTTTCATTTTTGCAGATGCTGTGTTACAGAATGGGGAAGAAAACAGGAGCAAGTGGATGAAAGTATCATCATCTTTTTTTCCTACCATGTAACCTAAAACTGTTCCAATGAAAATTTTTTACGACTATTTTTTAAAGGAAAAAGAAGGAACTCACTCCTGGGATTTGACTCTATGCCAAGCTCGTGCCTTGAAATAGAATTTTAAAAATAGAAAATCTTGTATATATTGTAGAATAAATGGTGCTGCTTTAATAAGAACACTTGGAATGCAAATGAACCCTGGAATCAGTGTGTGAAAATATACCCAAAATGAAAGAGAAAAGAAGAAAGCAACATAGAAGATGATTTATTTACTACCCCTCAGTTCCTAATTATAATTATTTTTGCACGGTGACGTCTTCCCCAGTCTTTTTGTTTCACACTATCATCACTAAAGTGATGAAAGGGCTGTTAAATAAATGTGTGATATTGTCTGTATTTTCAAGATTAGAGATGTTAATCATGGAGTCTTGGTAAATTCCATTTTGCCCTTCCAAAAGTTCTTTGCTTCAAAGAATTAAGTGCTTTTATTAACACAACCAAAAATTATCATCCCTCAGTCTCTCAGAGGACTTGCTTCTACAAAACCTACCAAGGCACTGGAATCTGATCTTAGCACTTTCAGGACTGAAATGTTTCCATTGCAGCAGCACCTTGCCATGCTAGGAATAGCCAGGGACCAGAGCTCTCTTGTTCCAGGCACTGTGCACACTCGTCAGAGGAGCAGCCTGTGCCTCAGTGTAGTGAGAGCCCATGTGCCATGTTCAGAGAGGAATTCATCTTTCCATAACATAAGCATCAAAAATGGATATCATGAAGTACCCTCCAGAGGTGTTTGTTTCCTTTTGTGGATTGTAATAGAAGCCTGGGGTGGTGATCTCACACAGATGGTTCTACATGTAAAGATATGTAGTTTAGGGCAGATAAATGCAGTCAAAGGGCACATTCTTCTGGCACTGTGCAAACACAGATCAGAAAGACAGTCTTGTGCTCTGAACTGAGTGCCCATCCTCTGGTGATGATGGACTCTTTTCCCTTAACCATTTCAATACTTGAAACATTCTGGGTTTGTCTTGTCAAAGTTCCAGGTCTTCTGAAGTAATATCCAAAGTACTTTCTCTACTGCGGAATAACAGTACCTAAAATATAATGGCAATAATTTCCCTAAGTGGCTTCACTCCTTTTTCTCCATGCCAAAAGTGAGACTGCTGACCCATTGCCTTGCTTGAATATTTTCCTCATTACACCCATTATTAAATGAAAATCAAATACCACTCCCACCTCTGTCTATTTTCTTATATAATAGAATGTACTCCCTCTTTTCTGTACTGCTTTGCTAAATTTATGACTATTATGTCACAATAGTGAACACAGAAGAGAGCAAAATAGAATTTTTAGGAAGGGTAAAGGATTGTAAATACCTTGAAATACATCTTAGTTTGTCATTACAATAATATTAATTCTACTTTAAGTTCTGAGAACATTAAAGGCAATATATGAGTATTGAGTATGTGTATATGAGTATGAATGTGGATGAGAATTACATCTGCAAAGTCTTCAGTTTTTGGTGGACCTCATGTAAATTATCATGCACACTGATCAAAGCCTTTCCCCAAACCATAACCAAATATACTAGCAACCTGAACATCTCAGCATCTGAAGACAATTACAATAATTATTTTCAGTATATTTTGGGACCTCCCTATGCACTTTTAACACTATGCACACCCACATATAAATAAAGACCAGATTAGCAGTCTGTAAGGAAGTCTTAGATCTTCTGAATCTATTATAAAGCATCATTATTTTTTCTAAATACAAAACATGTATGAACAAGAAGAAAAGTCATAAAATTATGATTGATTATGAAAAGTCAATTTTCACAGTGATTTTGAGACTTTCATTCTGTCAGCAAAGTCCTTGGTATAAAGGTTTTACCATATCTTGTAGGATTACCTTTGTGTTGCTAAATCAGTGTAGCTTATTTAATTAGTACCAGAATTGCCAGCAGCTAGGTCAGCTAAGAAGACATATTCCCCTGGCATCTGAGCACTGAAATACCTTATATATTGCTGCAGAGAGTTAAACAGAACTGCTAAGGGGAAACAGTTTTCATAGTGTGATTTTTTGGAAATGTAAATTTTTTTCCCTTTTCATTGTCAGGACAATTCTGATTTTCTGAAACTGGTTTCATGTGGTGTTTTATGGGGGATTTTTTGGGAAATAGGGAACCTGATGCTTCTTTTTATGCAGCTGTTGGATAAGAGGAAGACCTATATTCAAGTCTGTTATACAAATAAGGAAGAGCAAAAATACAAATCTATATCCCATAGAAATATTTTTTTGGTGGACATCACTGGGCAATAGACAGAGTCTAAATGTACAGCAAGTTAGACAGTGAAGTAAAACACCTGACCTCCAAATTCTTTTATTTTTCTATATCCCAGAAAAATACAACAGCAAGAATTACCACGGGAATTCTGTAAACAGAATTACTGAAGTCCTCTTCACAGTCAGGCGGTGCACTGGTTATGGGGTCACTTGCAGCCAATGCTTGGCACTTCCAGAGCATCCCCCCTTAGGTGGCATCCCCTTTCCTTAGGGGAAAGAGTGACAGTCTGGAAGTACCCATCTTTTACCCTTGATTAATGGGGTGAATTTCACCCATGGGAGGTAAACTTTCAGGTTCTCTGCTTGCACCTGTGTAGCACATTTTATGTACTGCATAAAGTACTGCAGAAAGCCACAGAATAACTTTTTAAGAAATATAAGTGTTGGTTGGGATTCACCAGTAGACATGACAGTAGAGAAAATAGGTAGGTAAATTGGCCAGTAGTTCATCAGCCATATTGCATTGCCCTTTTTTTCAGGAGGACAGCTGAAAATCTCCTAACTCTTGTGTGAAGACATGCAATTTGTAGGTAGTGATTTTTTTTTCTGTTCATATTTGCTCTGATTTTAAGAGCTCAACCTAAGGGAGGTAGTCAGCTCTAAAACACATTTAGTTAAAAAACAAAATAAAGCCCACAAATCTTGGATATCCTTTATAAGTGTAGTGAGGCACTGGAACAAGTTGCCCAGAGAAGCTGTGGATGCCCCATTACTGAGAATGTTCAGGATGGATGGGACCTTGAGCAGGTGTCCCTGCCCATGACAGAAGCCTTGGAACCAGATGATCTTTAAAAATCAGCAATAGAATTTGACTGCTGTCTTTTTATAACGGTGAATGCTAATAATTTTTTATGTTATTACATTTGTCTCTACTGAACATGGAATTGTCAGAGTACACAAAATGTACTTAAATACAGTTAACTCTAATTTTTAACAGAAGGAAAACAAAGACACAGAACAATGCAATACTTTTCCAGGAGGACATATGTCAGATTAATGACAGAAAATTCCAGTCTAGTAACTGGGTGTTGTTTTATTTTTTCCATTTTATCAGTGTTCATTGCTATTCTGATACCAAGGAAAATTCTGGAAAACACATACTGAGAGCTTTTCCCTAGGTGTTTCAGAGTCTTAGTCCCCTGTTAAGTCTTGAGTAAGCATCTCTATCATCAGTACAAACTTTATTTTAAGGGGAAATTAATGTTTACTGTTTTCAAAGCTTTTTTGTGTTTGCATGTGGTTTTGTTTTTCCTTTTGCCTAATTTCTTTCTGTGGATTGTCAAAGGGACAGTTATTACTCTAGGGAAGATCCCTTTTTTTCACCCTTAGCCCAGTCTTTTTTTCTTTCTTATCTCTGCAGCGCTCACAATGCCTTTTTAGTATTTGCTTACAGAGTTCTGTCCTCCTAGTGGGACATGGTGTGTAGTTTAAATATGTTTCTCTCCTGATATTCTAAATGACATCCAATTGACCTCATAAATGTCTTATGAGACCAAACAAACTCTATGCTCGAACAAAAACTGTCAACCAATTCTACTTTGCTTGTCCTCGGGCTGCTCTGGCATGGTGCCATAAAGCATCAGTATTGATATTTTGTGGCATTCAAATTGTAAAGTACCTAGGCTAAGCAATAGGAGCAGAGGTATTAATACAATCTGGCCATGTCACTGTTAATTACCCCAATATAAACTAAATTTATAGCACATGGTATCTTTGGTATGAATTGGCAGCAGGCATCAAAACCTTTTCTTGACATTATCACATAAACCTAGGAGGCATGTAGCTAGCATTTTGTGTAAGGTGTTTTATAGAGAAGCATGAGAGCTTCAGAAAAACTTCTGCATAGTTTTATCACAGCCTTCATCAAGATTTGTTTATTGTCAATAGTGAATTTTACCACAGCAAAAAAAAAAAAAAATTGCAATGTTTTATAATTTTAACTGAATAAACTCATAAATGTATTCAAAGTGTCAGGGAGCACAGCTATACCAAGCAGTATAAGTTAACACTCAGCTTAAAACTATGCCTCTAGTTTTCCAGAATGAAAGCAATTTCTTTCTAATATGGAAAACAGAACCTATCTTAAGGGGGCCTTTTATGCTATACTTTTACATTAAAATTTATCAAGTGTCTAGGGAAATGTGTTCTTGAAATCCCGTCATGATCCGTGTGTCATTGAAGACAAAGATCCGATGTGCTATGGAAATTTCTTGATGCATATTATGAGCTGTTGTTTGCCATAGTGTCTGGATAATCCTGCTTCATTTATTGGAGGGCCATTTCTGCTGCACTGTCAACAGCCTGGGATGATCAGGTCACCTTTCCCTATAAAATTATGTAAAAGCTGTCAAATGGGCAGGATTATAGGAACATTAAAGGTGCTTTAAGATTTCATGCCTATAAATATTAGCAAAGAAGATTTAAAGGCAAATTTGTCAGTACATGCCCACGTTTCTACAACCTTGTTTTACAGCACTACAATGTTATCACCTACATTTTATCATGTAACTGTGAAGTGTTTTGGTGGGGAGCAGCTGCTTGCAGCCTTATCTATTTAATTCATGTAGCAGGAATTAGTCATTATTAAAAAAAAAAAAAGAAGAAAAAGGGGTAGCTGCCTCCCATTTCTCATCCTTTGGAAATGAGTTCTTAACATTTTTATTTCACAGCAAAACAATTCAAGTCAATCAACACAAATCTTTTCTATTCAGAGGGTCATCTTATAAAAAACCATTATATATTTAATAAAGAATTTTGATTATGGCACCAATTACAAATACCTTTGCATGAGAGTAATAACACAGCAAATAATTTTGACTAGTATTTACTTTTAAGTTGTGAACACTTTATTATGGTGTTTTGGAATGACTGCTCTTATTTATTGTACATTATGAATGCCATGGGCACTTTCAACATAAATAGATATTGGCAGACCCCTAGCATTTCTTCAGAACTCTCTGGTATCCTCGTTAGACAAGTGCAGCATTTTACTCATATTTTTGTGCTGGCAGATTTCTAGCCAATCTCTTAGTTAAACAGACTTAAAGATCTCTGAGGAGGAAGAAAACCATGTTCCCCCTACAATCTTTCAGGGAAAAAAATATCTCAGAGCCCAACCAAGGAGCAGAGTAAATTGTGAGCAATGCTATGTCAGTTGTAAATGTCTGCTCTGGGACTTCATCCAAACTGCACAGGCAGCAGCAGAAGGTTTCCCATTTCTGGGAGCTTTTCAAGTGGGCTGCTGTTAAGCCAGCGTGTGTGTGTGTGTGTGTGTGTGTGTGTGTGTGTGCACTCTGTCTGTCACAAATGTCCAGGTCAGAAGGCAGCCCTAGATGGAAACCTGAGTGTAAGCTGTAACTGGTGCATCAGTCAGCATGCCTCCAATGAATTTGCTCACGCAGTGTGAGTTAGGAAGGCAAATGCTTGAAAAATCCTGAATGCAATTAGGCACAACATGGTTGTTCTCTCTAAGCTTCATTAGGCTTTGCTCTTAGTTTTCACATTCCCTGTTGGCTTGGACAAATGGCCAATCTCCAGTTAGCTTCAGTGGGAGCAGAAATGCAGTGGAGGAAGAGGGTTTATCTGAAAAAATGAGAGGAAATGGATATAGTGTCTGAGCTGACATCTTGCTGAGGAATAGGTGAAGGGAAGAGGAGGAGATGGTTTGCTCTATGCACCTGGGAGAAAGTAAATACAGCAACTACCTACAAGGAGGCAGAAGAGGAACTTACTAACTCCATCCAGATGCAAATGCTTCTTACATCAGCCTTCAGGGTCCCCTAGAAGATAAATTGTGGACCTGGCTAAAGCCCTCTGTGGATTTGCAGTGAGGGAATTGGTGGCTGCTGCACAATGGCAGTACGACTCAAAGAAAAATTAAATTGAAGCTTTCCTTAGAGGCTAGGCAAGAAGCAGCATGGCTGACACTTCAGCAGGACATTTTTTTTTTTTGGCTCAGGGTCAGAAGGTACCTGTTCAGGGAATTGGGTGCAGAAAAGGCAGCAGGCCTTGAGTAGGTCAAGATAAATCTTTCCACATGCACAGACAAAAGGAAGATAAATTATCAATATAACACGACTCTTTGTTCCCTTTCCCTGTGTGGGTTGGAAAAGGCAGAAATGTTCCAGCCCTTACAATGTCCACTCTGGAACAGTACACAGCTTCTGAACAGTAGCCCTGTGGCAGCTGTGAAGATGATGGAAAGAGAAAAGGAGCAAAAGTCAGCTCAGGTAGAAAAATGTTACAGTTTCAACATCTAAGATTCCATTGTGGGGAGAAAGAGAGAGAGGGAAAAGAGACAGCTCAGAGACCTTTTCTTACATGGAATGTTTATGTGGCAAGATGTACATCCCCACAGGTGAATGCTTGTCTTTTTCTGGGAGGAGGGTTGAGCAAAAGTTGGTTTTTGCAAACAATATTATTGGATAAGGACAAAGAGAATTGCTGAGACCACAATAATTAGATATCTACTCTTGGACAAACCAAGCTATGGTTGTACAAAGAAATGATAAAGATTCATGCAGCAGAGTTGAAGACAATGCAACAGCTGAATTTTAGGGGCTTGCTGACAGCTGCCTATGGATTTACCTACCACATTTGAGAAATCCCACAGTGTTGAGTGAATCCTCCTAGAGTTCACAGATGTGGCACAGGAAGTCCTTTGCCTTTCTGGAGAAGCAGAATGTCACAGAAAATCTCAACATCTCAGATGGTGATAGACATCTATGATTAAAACATGAACTGAGCCGTGGGTAAATGCACATGGTCCAGGTAAGCTCTCAATGCTGAGCACTAAAACTGAAAAAAGGAAAGTGCCACAACAGCTGTGGTTAAAGTCTCAAGTAGCCACCGGTAAACTGAGGCACTTGTAAGAATGTAGCAGAAGCCAAAAATTTTCCATAAATAGTTCATGCTACCCATGACCTGGTGTTCAAAGAGGTGCTGTTAATCCTCTCTCCATGAGATATTGAGTAAATGTGATCTGGGAATAACTCTTTTGTGGATGCCAATCTTTCTGTGAAGTACTTTAGCCTATTTATTTTTCCTGAAATGATAGATTTGAGAACATATAAAACCCAACATGTACAGCATACCTGTCAGCAGGGAGACCTGTCATTGAAAGAAGTATCCTTTCTTCAATACCATCTTTCACACATGTCCAGTTTAAAGACAGCAGGTATATCTCCTCATTGTTTTTAAAGTGGCAAGATTTCAGGCATTGACTAAGGCAGTTGGCGACACAGCAAACTCCTTATTCCTTGCCAGAACTTATTTATTATTAAAGACAAATTAAATGATGGGAGGTGGGTCATGAATGCTGGATAATCCTTTAACCAGTTCAATAGGATTGTCCAGAAAGGAGGTATGTATGCCAGAAATTATTTCCAGTGCACTTTGTAATAAAAGGAATTGGGAAAGGGAGAAAGGAGTTGAAAGGTAGTGCTGTGAATGAGAATATTTTTGTGAGTGGTGGGAGATGTGAGCTATCAGACCAGAAGGTCTGAATAGGTAAGACCTTGAAGGTCCATGAACTATGAAGAGGCTAGATGTGTGGGTTCAGGGATGGGATCACCTCTTATGAACTCCTGCAAAGAAACAACAATTGTTGGAATACACAAGCCATCCAGGGGAGAGGGCTCCACCTCCTCACTTGTATTTCAGGTTGTCCTGAGAATGATTAGATGTCTGGGAACCTGGACAGAGCAGCCCAGATAATTGCTGGTGTTTCCTGGTGACGGGTGACCAGTGCCTGTTTGTTTCCCAGGGCATCTCCTTCCTTGATAAAGCAGGGTTAGGAGCAAATCAAAGAGCAGCTGCTTGCTAAAGAGGCTGAAGAAGAGAGGCTCTTGCAGCAAATTGGCAGCACCCTGTTCGCAGCTCTTTACCTTCCTTGCAGGGAGGGCAGTGGGGTCTCTGTTATGAGTGACAGCTCTCCCCAAATGTGTGGAAACAAGTGAAGAAGAAATGATGACCTGCACCGAGTATGTTATTGCTGAATGATTCCCAGGTGGGTTCAGTTAATAAAGTCACAGACAAATTAAACCACATCCCTCACATCTTGTCATTATTTCTGCATGTCTGGAACAATGAGGACCCTTTTATAGGTGCAAATACAGAAAATTGAGTTTAGTATGTAGAAAAGCTATAGGACTTTAACTGGCTATAGAAAGTATTCCCACAGCAGATCTAACTTAAAACATGTGTGAGTTTATTTTATTTAACAGAGAGTTTTCTTTTTTTTTATTATAAGCATGGGTGCTAATGTAGTCTATCGATCATCTTCTCTGTTTTAATTCCAGTCAAATAATTCTAACATTCCATATTTTATCAAATATTTTAGGGATTCTGGATTCTTCACTAGTTATTTTTTCCAGATGAAAAAAATTCTGCAACCTTGTGTCAGAGTTGCTGAATGCTTTGAGTCCTATCACACATGCTGAGACTGCTTTTCAAAATTACATTTCATATATATATCATCATTGCCACTATTTACTTAGCACATACTTTCTGTAGTCATACATATTCTATGAATAACATTAAATATAAACATTTGGTATCTTACACTAATGGAGATTGTTTTTGTTTGATTGCATATCTCAGTCCATTCTTCATCAGAGAATTCTTGATCCAGATTGCTTTTGCACTTGATCTTAGCTTTTATCTCCCCTGAATTTATTCATCCTAAAAGGATATCAAGTGCAGATTCTTTTCATGATCTTTATCCATAATTAAAAGCTATCATTTGAAGGGAATGAACTCAGGGGTACAAAAATTCCTCAATTTATCTCCCACAGATAATGTCTTATTTGTAAATATCTATGAACGTGTTGTTTTGGTGTATGGCTTATATTTCACTAATCTCTCAAAGGGCCTAAATATTCTTTTATTACAAATATCCTTGAGAGTCATCATGTCAAAATCATTCCACAATTAATAGAGGTTGCCTCCAAGGGCCTCAGGGAGAAGAGGGCTGTTAATAAGTGGACAAATAGGAGATACTCTCTGGCCTGTTTTAAAGTGCTTCAGGACATTATGCACATGCTGGAAGGTTAGGCTTTGGTAAATTCCCAAAAATCTTTCCTGTTCACTCATGTGTTTCTATGGCACCAGAAAATTCTTCTCAATGAGATGAAGACTTGAGGTCCTGTACTATTTTCTTACGGCCACCAAAAAAAAGGAGGTAGAACCTTTGACTTATGTGCAGATGCATCTGTAAATGAGGCTTGTCAGCCTGAGGTGCAGTCCATAATTCTTGGAAAGAAGCTTCTAAATCTTGTGTTTTTGTAAAAAGAAAACAATACCCATCATAAATATTTCAAGGCTAGGTAACAGAACATATTGTTCTGCTTAATTTTTGAAATTGCTAATGAGAATTACTGGATAGTGTAAAAGTTCTGCTCACTGTTTATTTCACCTGAATTTATACTGAGTGTAAATTCCACCTTTCCATCATCATTGCTCACATTAGTGGGGAAGCATTTTGCCTGGCTAAATGTAAGCTTTCTGCTTTGCTTTGTTGTTCTTTTCAAGTTGGAGGATATTTGTTAAAGTTTAAACCTATTGGAACTCAGACAAAATGTCCCAACTCCTTCTTTTTATGGGAGGGTATCTGGAAATTAAATATAGTCATTCCTCGAAAATAGTGCTTTTAAATAGTTTAAGAGAAATTTTTGTTAACCATTTGTGGACAAAAAAAATTGTACATCTGTGTGTTTTTGTAATCATGGCTAGAAGTAAGCTACTAATGTATATTTCTGTAAGATTGGAGCAGATTCTCTGGTTACTTTGTTGGACTTTACTGAGTAGTCATATAGAAGTTTCATACTGAATATCACAATCAGCCATAAAATGAGACTGTGGTTGTAACCTTAATTACAGAAAGGATAACCCCTCCAGAGGATCATAATCTGGTTTGAGAAGCAGAAAGGCAGTTACTTCCCTATGGGAGTCTGGGAGCGATCCTCTCCAAAGCTTGGTGACATAGTCCTGTAAGCCTGAGATGATTTCACTTTCAAATGTATTTAAAAATTCTACAGCAAATCCATCGGGGGCGTAGGCTTTCCCTCTTTCAACACAAATACTGTTTCCTTAATTTCATTCTCTGTCCTGGGAATCTGCAACTGTTCCTTCTGCTGTTGTGTCAGTTGTAGCTGCTGCTATTCCACCACTGATGAAAGAATTGGATTTAAATGTTTGTTCAGAGGTACGTAAGTTGGCATAATAATTGTGAATAACTGTGATTCTCCAGGGTGAAGAGTTTGGCCTTAGTATTTCCAATTTACTGGGTTGGTTTGGATAATTTCATCTTTATTTATCAAATCAACTAACAATGATCATACTTAAGGAGTGGCTACTCAAAAGAAACATTTTTTTTCTCAGGCTTTTATAAAGAGATAGAAATACATCTAGACCTAAATCTGTAGATCTTTCACAAGAATTTTTATACTCCTGTGCTTAAAATTTGTTGGAAGACAAACCTGTCTTGAGTGAGTAATTCTAAAATCTGATCTTATCCCAACTTTTTTTTTTTTTTTTTTTACAGGATAAGTATTTTATTCTGAAAACAAAGTATCTGTCTAGCTCTGTGACCTATGGATCCAGCTCTCTCATCTACTCTTCTGGACCTGTTCCAATGAAAAGAAACTACTCACAGGAATTATTTACAAGTTTTAAAAATTATCACCCTATGAATAATAATTTACGCAATTCCCATTATCTTTATTCTTTTCTTTGGGAAACACTAAACTATTCCTGCAAATTTTCATCCAATGTCATCCTTATCCATAAAATCTGTCTGATATGAACAAAGGCAAAAACTTCAGTTTAAAGTAGAACTAGAAAAAGTCAGAGAGAAACTTCCTGAGTTCAGAAAAGATGGCATTAGGCCCTCAGTGGCTCTCAGATTCAGGGTCTCAGTGGAGAAAGAGAAATACTTTTCATCCTACAAAATCTGTGCAAATTACCGGGGATGTACTAGCAGTTGAAAATCTCTACTTATTTCAGTCAATTTTGGGTGCTTAGACTAGAAACAATGGACTTCAGACTGATAAAGTTATCACAGTCCCCTCCTGAAAATCTTTATGAGATTCTCTGTGAATGTTAATTCCTGCCAAGCTTCCCTCATTCCAACTCTTTTTATGTTTCATTTTTGTGAGGTTTTCAAGACAAGGGTTGGTCCATCTCAGTTCAGTGATAACTTCTTATTTCCCACTCTCAAGCAAGTCAAAATGTAGCTTGCATATATATGCTTTCAAACTCCTACGATTAAGTTGATTTAAACTTATTTATTGTTCTTTTTCAAGAGATATAGAAACCCCCAACATGCTGTCCAGTGAAGGTGCCAAGGGGAAAAGTGACTCCTTAATGGTCTGCTCCAACCACTAAGACTGTATTTCTGGAAAATAGCTCACAAGTGTAAGTTTCTGCTTTTGAGCTTTAGTTTTCAGTAAGAAAAGATGTTTTTATCCATTCTTGTTATCTTCTGGTTTTTTTCCTGAGTGCACAATCATAAGTGCCCTTCATCTCTCCAGATTTATGCCATAAGACCTATTGAAAAAATTGTTGATCTAGTGTGTTAGGCATAAATCACCTTTTATCCCCTTCCTGCAAAGAAGCTGTTTTCTGTTTACTTACTTAATTGTTTCAGAAGCTACTTATGAACATGATTTAAAAGCTATGTCATTGCAAGATTTTCCCTATTCGTTTTGCTTTCCTGACAGTTTGCTTCAAATGACGATTTGTTGTCTTGAACGTTACTACCAGCACCAATTGCATTGGTAACTCTGGCTTTCTGATCATGACTGGAGGAAAAAATATTGGTCATTATCCACTTCTTATTTCTCATGTTGATTGTTTTAAAGGCTTAATTGTGGACATGCATAGTGTGGTATTTTCCTGCTATGCTTGTAGAAATCTTCTATTTACTCATTTTGGAAGAAAGAACTGACCTCCTCTTCCTCCTCTACCAACAGGATGGTGAGTCTTCGCTTCTTTGCTGGTTTTGCTTTAAGCACTTTGTTTATATTTGGCTTGTCTCTTCCCTAGCACAAGGAAACTCCAACCCTGTGGATGTTTTCACTCTGTCTCCCAGTCCTGCTGCCAAATCTGCTGCTGCTTCTGCTCATCTTTAACTGTTTTGAACAGAACATCTCCTGCAGCACATTGATTAAGTACAGGAAGCATTAGTGACCAGCAGCTCAGGGCATTGGGTTGTTATTGACTCTGACAGACCAATTTGTTTCTCCAATGTTCATTATTCTACAAAAGGGGCACATCAGACAAGGCAATTGAAATGTACAATATTGCCACCTGTCTCTTTTCTGCCTTGATTATGTACAGACTAGACTTCAGTTCCAAAGTACACTAAGACCTCAGAGACATGAATTGTAAAAATTAAGATAATTAGAATTCCAGACTGGCCCAACTTGGAGCAAAGATAATTAATGCTAGAAGTTCCAAATGCGCACACATACGACAAGTAAATAGTAAATAAATTTAAAATTAGGCAAAAGTTTCTATAATTCTTGGAATTATTAGTGTGTGGTCACAGTGACACTTTGTGTTCATTGCTGGGGAATGCACTCTGCTGAAAGGCTGCAGAGTGCTGGAGTTAACATCTATTATCTGATACATTCATTAACAGTGAGTGACCTAATGCCTGCAGCGAGAAGACTGCAAGTAAATTTTGGGAAGGTCGGGAGCTATTTATGGAGCAGCAGCTACCGGATGGGGAAAGAAAGCCAAGAAGAGAATGATGCAGTTTGAAACATGTACTCACACTAAAACTAAAATATATATACCGACACAGTGAACTGCTACTTCATTTTTAATGCATGTACTAACATGTTTGTCCTTTGCCATGAAATGGCACATGACTTTTCCCCACATTCACCTTCTGTCCTTGCCTGTCAGCAGACATTTGGTCTGCCTGTGTCTATTCATAAAACATAGGGACCTACGAACAAGACATTCCTGGGAGCAACAAAGATATTGAAATTCCTTAGGAACCTCTCTTGGATGCAGTCAAGAGTCAAAACATAATGCCATTGACAGATTCTGGTGCTAATTCCCAAAGTGATCTATCCATTTCCTTTTAACTATCTATGTAACAGCAGAGAACCTACCACTGTACCAGAAACTATCTGTGATTTCATTTAAAACTGGAAAATTCTCCAGAGACGTTTTACTGACTTGCTTTCCCTTCCCTAAAACTGCACATAACAATGATAATTTTTTTTCTTGTACCATGCTTATATAATTATTCTTTCCCACCAGAAATAATGTTTGCTTCCTGCCAGTGGCTCTGATTCTCAGCTGCCCTGCGCCTCACAACAGCAAGAAGAGATAGATCTGTCTGCTTAGACTTTCTGCACTGCTCTGGCAGTGTGAAGCAGCTGTAAACCTGATGGGGAGCCAACCCCAACAAGCCCAGTCAATTCAAGTTCACAGATGTTTTACATCACCCAAACAGTGCAGTGCATCCAAGGCAGACCAGTGAATCAGGTCCTCCAGATGGGTCTTGGTTTTAAAACTGAAAGTTGCAAAATAAATATATTATTTGGAGTGGGTATTCAATAGCATTCAGTTGATTTCCATAAGCTCTTGCAAGAAACTCCAGGCTCTGACAGCAGATTTGGTTTTCTTCCCGATCATTTAAACCCAGATGCTGCTTTTGATGAATGTGTCACATACATATGGTGAGTCAGGAGCCACACGTTTCCCTACTTTATAAAACTAAGACAAAAATATACATATTTTTGGTCTTTTGAAAAAAAGGGACAGTAATTTACAGAGTGTCCTTGAGTGCATTCAAGACATGTAGGGCAGCATACTCACCAATCTGAAGGTTATGGCTAAACTTGGCTGGGATACCCCGGCTACTACTATGATGGGATTTTCTAACTGCACTCCTAGATGCCTTGAATTGGACCAGTTCTACAAAGTGAATTCTTCTCCAAAAATATCAAAGATACAGTCACAGCCTCCCTAAAGTATGGAGGAGATTTTCCATGGATGTGGAGCTGGACTATCCTGACAGTGAATGTCCATTGACCAGACCTTTCCTTCCTGAAGGTGCAGTGGACTTTCAGACTGCACAATTCAGTGGATACGGGAGTTTTTAAAAATACATAGCAGAGTGCTTCAATTATTTAACCCAAAATATTAACTAGGTGGGTTTTTATCAAAGAATTCCTGCCCTGGCTATCTACCAAACTGATCTTCTTTAGCACTTTTTCAAGAAAGATGATTTTTTAAAAATGCCAGTAAACAAAATATTAACTTCCAAAAAATTTTTTAAGTTGCAAATATACTGACATGCCTATGTGTCATGAAAGGTGTGTGTGTTTCTCTGGAAAATGAAAGATGCTTTTTAACACCTGGGACAAAACAGTCTGTGTACACTTATGCTATTTCCCAAATTCTCACCAAGCTGTGAGTAGATTTGGAAGAGCTAGAGAGTACTTTGCATTTTATTACTTCATAGACACCAATTTATTGTATGAGAGATGGAAAAAGCAGTTTAAAATATCAATGTGTTTCATTAGTTAAAAAAATGATTAGCTCAATTATGATTCTTGCTTTTCTTCTAAGTTTCAACAACACTGTTTGTGCTACCCCCAAAGCTCAGTCATAAATCTCAGAAATCCTGATGATGAGTCCAAATCTTCTGTAAGACTAACTCTGTCCTTTGCAAAAACAAAAAAGGAGCTTCTAAATTGAGGGGGTTTGCTGTTTGGCTAATGGGGTTTTTCCTTTTTTTTTTTTTTTTTTTTTTTTTTTTTAAATTAGAACCAACTGTGCACTGTTGGTGCTGACCTTGGAAGAGCAGAGCAGTGCTCCGTTTGTACCAGCCCGGGTGCACACGCACAGTGCCGTTCATCCCTGCTGTGCCTATCTGCCTGCAGTGGCAGGAAGTTTGCAGGTCTGCTTCAGAGGGGTTTGGCCCTGTTTCCTCCTCATGGGACACAAATAACTCCCCTGGGCTTCAGCGAGGGTTATTCATAATCTACAGCAGGGGGTAAGGCTGTGCTGGTCACTCGGAGGGCCGCAGCCCAGATGTGGACAGCTGCTCTGTGCCACGGCTGCCTCTGCCCACAGGAGACAGGACCAGCCCACCAGGAGGAGGAAAGGCCACCCTGACGGACCTGCACCTATGTAAATGACAGAGAGGCATCTTGAAAATAAATAGGAAGCTGGGGGCAGCAGAAGGAAAGATATAGTCTTGGCAAAAGCAGCTTTGAGTCAAAGCAGACACACGGAATTATCCAATCACTCATACATCAGGCGGCTGGGATGCTGATTTATCACAGAATGGCGCATTTGAAGATATCCCTATATGTCTAAGTGGAAGAACTGCCAGCCCCAGCTGCTTTACAGGCTGGCTGCATGCCATTTAACTCTCGTCAATCAAAATCCATAAATGGCAGAAGGAGGTGAAGAAGAGAGAGAAAAGGGTAGTGGGAAAAAGAATAAATCCTGGAGGGAGGGAAGCAGAGATTTGTAGAAATATATGCTATACAGAGTGAATGTGAAAAGGCTAATATACCACCCAGAGCCTCTCTAGCCTTGCATTAGGCTTCATTTAAAATTCTTACCCATGCTATATGCACTCCAAAGCAGTGTGGGCTGGTCATTTTTACTTGTGTTTCTCCTAATTTGCTTCAGTTTTTGTTCATGAGCTGAGTGAATGTAACAGAGATAATTTTGATGTTTTTTCAAAAGCATGGAAAGGATCTTTTATGTGAACTCCACATTAATAATCAAATCTCTGAGGATGTCACACCCCTCATGTCTATGGATACAAATACTCCTGTAAGAAATTGTGATGAGAGGAGAGGAGAGGAGAGGAGAGGAGAGGAGAGGAGAGGAGAGGAGAGGAGAGGAGAGGAGAGGAGAGGAGAGGAGAGGAGAGGAGAGGAGAGGAGAGGAGAGGAGAGGAGAGGAGAGGAGAGGAGAGGAGAGGAGAGGAGAGGAGAGGAGAGGAGAGGAGAGGAGAGGAGAGGAGAGGAGAGGAGAGGAGAGGAGAGGAGGAAAAAAAGATTTGGTAAATAGAATTCATTTTTAATAGTTTAAATAAGATATCTGTTTGTATATGCCCTGAAACTGTAAATGTTAGAGTCTGAAAACATAACCTACAATCAGAAAACATGTAAGCAGTGGAAAAGATACATCAAGAATGGCTCATTACAAAACATTAAAGATAGAGATTCTGCTTTCCTCATCTATGTGGTAAGTTTTCAGCTGCCTATTTCTCCTAGTATAAGCACTGTACTTGTGTATGCATGAAGCACAATCAGTTATCATCACACTAGGCTGACCAGAACCACTTCTGCAAAGTTCCTTCAGCTATCTGACAAAGTCCAAAGGCCAAAGTTATCTTTAAGAAAAAAATCCACCTTCCTCTCTACCTGAAATATGAAAACCTTTCCCACAGCCCCCTCCCATTCCCTCACATATTGCTTGCTCTGTGAGCCAGTGCTATAGACAGAACTCTGTATGCTCACATTACTAGGCTAGACAATAAAACTTTCCCAGGGATTCTTGTTACATCCCAGAATTAGTCTAGTTTCTGTAATTCTCTCTCTCTGTTTCTGTATGTGCATATGTGAGCAGACCTGCCTGTACAGAAAGTAAGATAACAGTGTGTATGTGTGTGACTCAGAAAGGAGTGATAAAGCCATTCTGGTTGTCCTA
Organism: Zonotrichia albicollis; assembly: GCF_047830755.1. Lineage (NCBI taxonomy): Eukaryota > Metazoa > Chordata > Aves > Passeriformes > Passerellidae > Zonotrichia > Zonotrichia albicollis. The sequence goes on along the minus strand of NC_133820.1, from coordinate 81,226,930 downwards.
ACAGTTCCATATCTATGGTTTGTATAGGAGAAAATGATCTATTCACCCCTCTGACACGAGTATGAATTATAACAAGAATGTATATGACTATTTCCCTTTTCACCAGTGCATAATGAGAGCTTACTTCCCTCCTCCCCCTGCTTTAATAGGTTCCGAAAAATCCTTAGAGCAGCACCATCTGTGGATTGGAGGCAGATGTCAGCACTGAATTGATGACCTTGCTAAGTTGCTTAGGCCAACAGGTCAAGTTCTCCTCCCTTTTGCTCCTCCTTAGAGCTATTTCTCTATGTGAGAGAGTGCAAAACATGTTAACAAGGGTAATGTGTACCTGCCGGATGTGAAACAGCGTTATGAGCCACAATCCTGTCAGGAGAAAGAACAGAAAAAGGAGGATGGACTGGAAATGCCCTGAAAGTCTTTGCTCATTTTGAGTATGTCCCTGCCTGGGAGAGGCTCTCATTGGTTGGAGAGATGAGAAGTAATGCTATACATGATGCGGAAGCAATTGCCTGGGGTATGACAGCTTGAGGGAGGAAAAAGACAAATTCAGCAATATATCAGTTTATGACTCTTAAAAAGTAATGGCTTTAATCCCTGAACCACAATTTAAAATCTACTAAGTTTTACTGTCTTCTGCTCTAGTTTCCCTTATGGCAAAAAAAAAAAAAAATTTAAACTCTTTTAAACTAAACTTATGTGAGTTCCATCAAAGGAAGTATTAGGCCACTCTACTGCCAATAGCATGGGTGAGCAATACTGAATAATAAGACAAGTGGTATTTGTGTTGAAAATATTAAGCTTCATAACTTTGGAGTACAACATTTGCCCAGTTTATCCTTGGCTGTCCTGCACAAATGCTTTTCTGCATGTCCCTTATTTTGACTTTAACTGAGAAATATATTCTATATTTACTACAGTTTTTAACATAAACTGTTATACTATCAATTTAATTCAAAAGGATCTCTGTAGGAAAAAGTAGTATGGGAGTCTTTTAGTCCCCTAATAGTTCCTCAAAAACCACTGTAATATATATCTTAAAATAAAATTTAACAATGAAGGGCAAAATAATATTTTCAAGAAAATGTTATATAAAAATGTTGGGCCTAAATTCTGCAGAGGCAGACACCTCTTCAAAAAATCAGAAAATAATCATCTAAAGACCACAGAAATCACACTCTATGTGACTTGCACTATAATCGTTTTACTCTACCTATTAAGAGTGGTTTGTCAAACCCAGTCAATGATTTCCCAATCCAATTTACTAAACAAATAATAAACATATCACCTAACTCATAACACTGCCACATTCTTTAACTTATACATTTAAAACTAATTATACATTTTAAACTAATTAATGTGTTTTTCTTGGGTCCTTATATACATTTAATTTTTTTCTGTACAGAAATCACTCACAATACCACACACAAATTATAGCTATTCTCCTGTTTGAAATGGTTTCAAAAAACTCAAGATAGTTCTGTGCTCAACTCCTGTTAGCAATTTATAATTTTCAAATTTAAATAAACCAGTAAAAACCTCACAGTTTACCCAGTTTATCTACTTGCTGGTCTGTTCTTGATCTTGGACTGTTAATTTTTTCTCTTGTGATTTTCAGATCCTGCAAGATGAGAAGTCATGGGGATGTTTATAGCAACAGGCCCTCTACAAGTGGAGGGGCTTCTAAAGGATTAGTGGACTATTTTCAGCTGTCATGAGAGGAGAAAGCTGTGGCCATCCTCCAGAGAAATGGCATTAGGGCTGATACATCACACCTACCCGTGATCATCTAGAAGTTGTGGTTTATGTTGGTAGAAAGAGCAAGCACTCTCTTGGAAGGGTTGTTCAGCTCAGCCATGCTTTGTGCTCAGTAAAGGTGGGCTCCCTCGGACACTCGCCTTTGACTACAAAGGGAGACTTGATGACTACTTTGACCTAGATGCCCATGATTAGATGAAAGGTGTTCTAGAAACTTCAGGTTTGGCTCTAGAAGGTGAGGAGTTGACCTGTGGATCTAGGTTTGGCTTTTAGGAGGCGAGAGGATTCTTGCCCAAATACCCAGCTATGGGTTTTTCACTAAGAATCTTAGGATGGATGGATGGAACCTCCCTGTGAAACTTCAGTGAAAACTCAAGTGTGGTTTGCTTCATTAGCTCCTGCAGGTGTTTTTCAATTCAAGACAGGCTAGCAGAAGAAAAGAGAGGAAGCAGTAAAAAGGAGTGGTAAGGACAAGTGTGCTGAAGAGGTGTCTGGATGTCTCCAGGTCTTCCTGTGGCACATCTCAAACCATGCTCTGTCAGATGGGTAAAGCAGGTTACATCTTCTCTCTGGCCTTGCCTGTGGAAAATAGAGCATGGAAGGAGGAAGAGACTGCAAATCCTGTTCTCATTCTGATAAAGAGGTGATATGTCTGAATCATTTACTCAAACCCCTGGATGGCATCCCAGGACTAATAATGGATGTGCCTCACCACCCAAAACTGTGAATGCTTGAAAGGGGAAGATATCCTGCCACAGGGGGGAACAGAGGGTAATAAACATGGCTTGTGTCATCCTTCTAGCCCCTTCCTGGGTCTCACAATGACTTTTAGAATAACCTAACTCATCTGAATGTTTCTCAGCAAAATTAAATTTCATGGACGTGTGCTGCTTTTCCTGAGCTGAAACATTTGTGTTGATTGCTCTGTGGGATGAGGTGTTTAAAAGACTTCTTGATTGTACACTTATGGGCTACAGATTGCACAAGCATAAACATGCAAGATAAAAACAAACTATCCAAATGTAACTTTTGAAACCAGAATTTAGTTTAAAAATTTCAAAGCTTTTTGTGAAAACTGTTTAGGAATTTTCAGCTGTATTACAATGCAGAGAGGAAACAGTGTCCAGAAATTTAAGCACTGACTGTGCTGACAGTGTCTAAAGTATTTTCTAACACTTAGAAACAGACATATACTTCAGGTTAAACTCTTGTTTCTTCACTACAAATTAGTGCTAAGTATCACACAATTACATTTGTAGCTTTACAACCTTAATTATTGGCACAGAGATCCCAGTTCTTCAGAACTGAGTTATTTTGGGTTTCTCCTGACTATTTTTATTTTCCTGTTGATCTCTGAACTTGATCCAGCATTCCTTACTCAGGCTAAACTCCCACTAAAGTCAATTTTTCCTGAGCAGGAATTGCACGATCAGACCCTTTGTCCCAGAGAGGGTGGATCATCAAATTTCATTTTCTCGCATAAATCAGTGAAGAACTCTGTTAACAACGCCACTGAATGTCTTCCACTGCCCTTTTCTGTAAATTCACTTTGTTCCCTCCTCCTATGCCCTAGTCGGTCTTACACAAGGAGTTAAAAAGTCCACCCATTCAAAAATGCAAGGCTCTGAAGAAAAATATTCCTTATGATTATGGACATTATATGAGACATTAAAATTCTGGTGTTGTCTTCTTTACAAGGTATGGAAAGGAAAATAGGAAATAGTACAGTTCAGAGCCATTACTGTGGAAAACAGTGAAAAGAGGAAATAAAACAGTGAAAATTTAACCCATTCACACCTTCTTCTTCACCGTACATTGCATTTCAGAGCATAACATGCATATAATCAATTTGGACTTGGTTTGCAGCCATATATTCCCTAGTGGGGCCCTAGTATCTTCACCATGAATTTCAAAATAACTACACAAAGTGATGATAAAAAGTAGATTTTTCTGCTGGAACTAATGGTGATTCCTTCCGTTGTTTTGCACAGCATATGCTGTTCATAAATAATGTCAGAATTGGGCCAAGTCCCCTTAAGAAAGGTGGTCATTTAATGTAAGTAAATCCACATTAAATATTGAAGATCAGAAAAAAGCTGCCTTTTCAAAGAGGTCACTTTTAAGTGAAGGAAACAACAATGCATGTGTGCGGATGGCCAGTTCCACACTGGGTGACACAGAGTTAATGGCTCATAGAGAGCATATACATGTTTTTTAAAGATGTTTTATTGCTTACAAAAGGAAGTAGTCTAGAGAGACTGGATACATAAACTGGCTCCAGCCAGCTGCGGCTGTCAGGCTAGGAAGGATCCTGTTCAATTAGTGTTGTAAAATAAAATACTTTGTAAAGGAAATAAACACTATGAGAGCTAAGATTCATGCTTTCAAATATACACAAGGTTTGAATTTTTAATTAGGGCTGCTAATTACAGTCATCAGAAAGCAGAACAGAATAGATTTTACCTTACATTTAGCAGACAAGCTTTCAACCCCAGTGTATTTTTCAATTTCATTAATATTTTATGAAAATGGCCCTTGCAGCTTCAGCCTATTCTGTGCCTCCTACAAAACTGCCCCACATTATGGATGCCAATGCCTTTAAGCCATGTGCATTAGTGAGATGACAAAATGCAAAACAGCATCTTGTCAACCATTGCATCAATTGATTCTATTAGATAGTGTAAAAACAGTTGGGTGTGAGTTATAATTTAGCTGACACTAATGATGAAACAAGACACTGGCTGGGAGCAGACATTAGCTATAAGCCAGAAATTAATGCTTCTAATATTTTTGAACAAATTAACCTTAATGAACTGGCCATGTATATACTGTAGTATATACTGATAAGTCAATTAGTAGAGAATAGAGGTTATGTATATATAGATACATAGAAAAAAATGTATGGTTATGGAGAGTTCCAAGCATACAATGCTATTAAGAGCAATTCTACAGTAAAATCAGCTCTTTTTTACACTTAGATACATTCTAACACTAATGTGCAAATGTCCAGTCTTGGTAATTTCAGTGGAATTTTGTATGCAAGCAAGAACAAAACTCAATATGTCATCATACTGATAGACCAGACACAGTGTTGATGTGTTCACAGAAATGTCTTAATTTCACTGATATTTTACTGTTACAAACTTTGGGAGCTGGTTGTCCAATTTCTAACTGCTTTCATAATGTACTGACCAAAATTTAGGGTCTATTTCTTTTTCATTCGTTACTATTTGTGAGCAAGCTGTGATAGAGACTCATACATGTTATAAATCCAGTCACTGTCTAAAAGGATGCAGCAGTATTTTAATATAGATAATATGAGACCCTAAATTCTAGGAATTCCATTTACAGGCAGCCTAGAAAACAGAAGTGGTTAATTTATAAGCACAGAACAAAGGTAAGGCACTTGCCAACAATAGTTTGTTGGTTTAACTTTGACTTGCTTTCCTGGGAAAGAAGAAAACAGAATTTTCAATGTGAACTGTCAGCCCCACTTATGACAGGGCTTCACTAGTTAGGAATTCAGAGTTCCTCCTCCATTGGCAGAATGATGTAAAGAAAACCACCAAACAAAATTCTTTCAAGTTTCAACTACAACTCTACTTAAATAATTTACTTTTTAGTTTTACTCAGACTATTCTTTTTAAACTTAGTTGACATTTTCGTTGACAAGCACATTTTATTGCACAAGATCAGTAGTGGAATTGGCAGTGAAAAAGAGAGAAAGGGGAAAAAAATGGCTCTACTCAATGAGAGAACTACTATCTTGCCGTTGGGAAAAACAGTGCTGGCAGTGACCCTTTCTGAAGCCAGCAATAAGCGGTAAACCAGTCACTGGAAGAAGTAAAATATTTGGTAACTTTGAATGTTTCCTTCTCCTACAGGAAGTAAACCAGAGGCTGTTTAGCTAATACATTTAAATAAAGCAAACAAACAAAAAAAAAAATGGGAGTGAGCATAAAGCCTCTAAATTAATCTATTAGAAAGTAAAAAAGAAAATTATTAAATCACTGAAAATGTAAGTATTAGAGCCTTCCCTCTGAATTACTGAACTGTCATTAGAACTAGTGGAGAGAACAAAAATACATAACTCAGAGAAAAAAGAGGTGGAAATAACATCTCAAGGATGTTTTAAGATTTCTGTTTGTCATTTCCAAATGCATAATGCTGGATAGTGACCAAAAGAGAAGGCAGACTAAACAAAAGGTATTTTCAAGAAATTGATAGATATTTGCATTACATACTTAATGAGTGACCAATGCTTCCAAAGTGCCTTATGGAGGACCCAGAAAGAGCTACAATAACATCCCAACCAATATTCCATTCAAAGAGATCTGTTCCAATGAAGCCTCACATCAAAGCTGCTCTAGGAGTATTGAAGCTCTAGGCTGTTAGCCACACTATGAGCTGTGTGTAACACTAACTCAGGAACCAGGGTGAATATGTTTTGTGCCTTGTGTCCAGCTACTCAAATGAAAGCAAATCAATCAGTTTGCTAAGCCAATTTAATCATAAGCTGTTCTAGGTTTAATCCCAAAAGTTGCAAGGCTAATTCAGGACCCAATACCAAATGCTTATGCCATTGATGTGCTAGCAAAAGGTCACCTTGGTTTGATTTTTGTCCAGGTGGAGGTCTTGGGTCTTAAGCCAGACAATTCTCACAGTTCTGCCCTATTTTTCATATTTCTGCTCTGTGGGTAAACACTACCACACCACCCCTTTACTAAAGGTGTTGTGTTTCGAGATAATTTTTCAGGCTGGTCTCTGGAAAGAGCTGATGAAATCAGCTCTTTAAATCGGTGGGATTTTCACAAAGGAGTTCTTGACATAACTAGCATAAAAATAGCAAGCGAAATAAAATACATTTTGACTAGGTAGCTAATTTCTGAAAGTTATATGAATAATTAGGTGCAATGAATGTACAGTTCTCACTGCAGATTTTCTTAGATGCTTCTTCCAGAATATCTTCCACCATAACTTAGATGTTCCTACACCAATACTGGAAAACATAAGAGCAATGATGCCCAGCTACAAGCACTGGCCTGTCTTTTGAGTGTCTGTTTAACCCTTAACATTCAGCCTGGCCCAGCTTTGCTCTGTGTTGATTAGAGCTGTGCTAAATAACACCTGGGTATTGCTCAAGAGACAGAAAGCACTACAGATCTTTCCCTAAAGGAGTGTGAAGATGTCCTCTCTGATTTGTTGGAAAGTTTTAATAGGTAGATACAAGTCTTGCCATGACACTTGGCCTCAGGGAGAAGAAACAATGCCTGACCTGTGTTATTTAACAGCATAGGCGCTAAATTTATTTAGCCTCTGTAGCCCTTTCTGATACATTCTGCTAATGACCTTTGCACTGCACACAGCTGTGGGGTTAGAAACACAAAGGCATGCTCAGTATGAACTTGAGATGGGACAAAAGTATAAAAATGTAGAATGGTAGAAACCTAACTTCCTTGTGGCCTTTTAGGAGGAATCCAAAGCTGTCTCAAAACTTTGACCGACATATTTCCCTGTTCCTGAAATTTCCCCCTTAAAAGTTTCCACTTTACAGAACATACAGGTGCTCAATATACTTTATGGTACAGAGAAGAAAATATTGTCCAAAAGAGATCTCCATTAAATTTTCTGGTACAAACCAAGCCTATGAATATGTCCTAAAAATTCATAGCTCTTTAGGTTGATTGGATAAAGAAGGCCATAGTTTAGATTTCCATTTTCTGTGCTCCAAGCTCTCCAGTTTCCAGTGATCATTTCAATGACCTTACTGAGAAAAAAGTCCTGGTGAGGTAAAAGCAAGGATTTTCTAAGGAAAATATCAAGCTTTCTGGGAATCATGATTTTGTACCTTACTATCAGCAATTTCTTTTTTATGTGCACCTTGATTAGAGAACAACCACAGTAAAAAAAATTAAACCTTAAAAGAGACTTGCATGAGAATGGCCTATATGGGGACCAAACCCACAAGCTTGGTGTTATTAGCACTGCACTGTAACCAAAACGAAACTCCTCTTTGGAACAGTTTGATCCATGGATCACAATTCTGTCATCCCGCCATTCAGACATGTCCTTACTTCAGAAGTTAGCTAGGGACAAAGCATTCTGCAGTCCAGCTGTAATGCCCTCATCTGCCAAGGTTTACAGACCACAGGACATGACCAGGTTCTATGTTCCTACTCCCTAAACGTGTCAGCATCTGTCCAGCTTCGTCCAGTGGTCTGAAAATGAAGTGAGGACTCTAACCCTTCAGACCCATCCTCCATAGAATATAGAGGTACTTCTGCATGGAGAGAAGGGATACTGTGGTGCCAGCAGAGCAGAGCACTTGTGGAATTGTCTTGTCTCAGTTTTGTTGATTAGGATTCTACCATGTGAGCAGTCAGAAAAAATGTTTTCTGATATTTTAGATAAGGTTCAACCCTACCAGGTCTTTGTAACTTCATTAAGACCTACATAAAAATCCATAGCTCTCATGGTTGGTCTTGAGTTTTCAGAACAAGGTGGACCCCCTGACCACCCCAAAGGCAAAGTATGGAACAAAGAAGAAATTAATCTTTTCTGACCACTGACAATCAGTCTCAGCACAGTCACTGCTGCAATGAATAGAGCACTAATGTCGATAATTCCTTTTGTGAACCCCCAAAGTACCCCAAAGTTATGATGGAATCTATGAAGTTCTGTGGAAGACTTTAGATTGCCAGATCACATCAGGTCACAGCCTGGCAGCAGTTGTTCCCATGTGGAAGGCAACATCTCTATTTGATTCTCTAGAGCAAGCCTACCTAGATCATTCAAGGTAATGTCTTTCAGTGTTAGGAGATACTTGGTGCTCAAAACTCTCCCCAGTGTCAGGGGGTGCTGAAATCACTTGGCTACCAGCGTGATTCCTCTGGGAGGGCATTTGGCTGAAATTCCTTCCTAATGTTCTTATAAAAATAGATATGTGCTTTTCAACTCTTAAATCTTTGTTCAGTAAGTCCCCATCTTCAGTTTATGCCCTTATCCTTTGTTTGCTATCTCTTAAATAAATAGAAAAAATAAATACAAACATCAATTTTACAAGAAGAAAGCATTCATATATAACTGAGTAAGGGTGTATGCCATATATACGCAATCTTATCTGTCTTTGGGAACGATTGTGGGCTTTTACCACAGATTGTGCTGAGTTCGTCACATGCTACCAGTTAGGTACATGTGTGGAGTCTTGGCAAAAATGAGGGGGGCTCTGTGCAAGCCATTGCTAAGCCCTGTGTTTGGAGTGTAGTCCCTTGAGTCCATGTGTCACTCCTGTCCATTTCTGACCTGGTGACAGCATAAGGAATTCACAAAGACCCCATGCTTTGGTGAGATTCAGTCCATCTCCGACTTCATTAATGCATGTGATGAGAATACACACTACATTAAGACCTGTTTATGTGCATCCCAGACCTACTGAACCTATTTAATTTTGCTCTCCCAGGAATGTGCTCTGGGTCAACATGCACTTTCACCTGCCAGATACAAATTAGAGCACTGAGAAGATGTGTCCAGACAGAAGACTTGAGGGGATGGTGTCCCCAGGCTCCAAACTTTAAAAATGGCACAGGAAGCAGATGGGATTTTTCAGAATACACAAAAGCTTGAAGTAAGAGAAGCAAGCATAAGATTAGGAAAGGGAGGAAAACTACTTAAATATCTCCAGACCTCTATGCTGGAAAAGCTAGGGGCTGGTAACTAGGCTGGGGATTGTCCCATTACCAGGCTCCACCCTGACAAGTCAATGGCTAGGTGTCTTGCTCACTTATTTCCAACTGGATTAAGAAATAATTACAGCCATAGTAATGCTAACCCTTTCTCGAACACTTCTCCATGTTTTGCAGTGTCTTTCCACCAATCCATGCCACATGCAGTATGCCACTGCCCTTCATACTTTTAAGCATTTCATAATCTACACTGGGGTAATATCTTGCTGAAGGCGCTGTGTGGAGCAGCAAAGGCAAAGAGGTGGGAAAAGAGGGACTATCTGTACTTCTCTAGTTTGTGACGCAACTTGAGCAAGGACCAGAAGTTTGGGCTCTGTGTTTCACTTAGGAGGCAATAGGAATTTAAATGAATAAAGACCTCAGGAGTTTGCTGTGTGTAGTCAGCTTCTATTGCCCTGGTTTTTGCTTAGACAAAGCTTTTATCCTATTTACTTGGAGTTTTTTCTATGCAAAGTATAGGACTTCAAAACAGGACTGCAACAACAGATGCAGCATATGCTCTAATGAAGGAGCCCACATCTGACTGAAAAATGCTTATCTCTGTACTGCATTATATAAGAATTAAGGATGTAAGAGTCCAGCTCAGGAGCCAAAAGTTCTTGCATAACAAAAGAACAAAGAACCATAGTCCTAACAGCAAACTCCCATTAACCACAGCCAGAATTTTGCCTAAGATCTGAATAGAGGCTGCGAAAATTGCAGGCTTTAGCTCAGTGTGCACAAGGGGGTAAGATCACTGTTTTCATGTAGGCATGACTGAGTTGTGCTTCAGAAGCACATTTCATCATATGCATGCAGAAACACTGACCTTTCCGACCTATGAAACTTGCATCCTAGTAAACATTTTGCTCACCAAGGAGGAAAACACAAACCAAGAAATTCATACAGGGGGAAAAAAACCAATAAAAAGAAAGAAAAAAAAACCCCAAAGATTGTTTTATTTTTTCATATAATCACTAGAAGAATCATTTTATGGTGTTTCCCATGTAATTACTGCCAGACCTGTTTAGCAAATGTGAAATACTCATTAGCAATTACTTAACTATACATATATTAAAGCTTAATTAGTAAATAAATTAAGCATATAATTAATTGCTTTAATCACTCGGCTTTTAATATTGTAATTATCACTTGATACATTAAGGGCATGTTAAGAATACTTTTCTCCAAAAAATACATTGTTAATTAATCATTAAAACTTATCTTACTACATGCTCATTAATGATTTATTGCAGATGCTGGGCCAAATTCTTCTCTCAATTACAGAAGAGCTAACTCTGTTGAAACCAATAGAGCTTCACTTGCATAAATTAAAGGAGAATTTGGTCCTGCTAATTAAACTTAAAGTGTTTGTCAGACCATATCACCATAGATGGAAATCTGTAGTGTCTGCCTCATTTTAACCCAAGAGCTGCAAATTGCCTTTCTTTCAGGCTCCTTTGCTATGGCCAAGCATGGTCCTTCTGTAGCCTGAGCTCAGAGGCAACAAGCTGGGCTTCATTTCTAGCCCTGGCATTACCACTGAATTCCAGTGTGTGGACAAGAGAGTTGCCCAGATGCTCTTTAAGGAGACAACTGATTACTTCTAGGGATAAGCTCACCTTTTTTTTCCCCCCAACACCCAAAAGGAGCCTAAAAGTAACAGGCTCCAAGGATGTTAATTTGAAAGGTGATTATGAGACTCAGAGGTTAAAGGACAGTTAATGAAAACCAAACACAAACTCTAGCTACATTTTTCTTATCCTGGATATGGTTTTTCTATCTCAAATTTGTAATCTCCTCAGAAAGTGATTTTTTTTACTTGGAATTTGGTATAAATAAGGTATCTGCCAAAATGGGCCATATGGTCTTAGTTAGGGTTTCTTGGGGGAGTAAGAGTAATAATAGTGTGTGCAAAAGGTCTTCATACATAAACACTCATATTATAGATTGTTGCAGAGAAGGCAGGATGAGGAGGGGGAAGGAGTAAACAATTTTTGAGCAAGGGACATGTATTCATAGATATAGAGCACAGAATCTGAAGCCTTTGAAATATCAGTGAGAAGCCTTCTATGGGTTTCCTTTCACAGTTCCTGTGGGACTCTCCCAGGCACAGACTATTTGCACGAATGCAAAATCTTAGTTGCATAAATGTAAATGTAGAGTAAATTAAGAAATTGAGATTTAATGACAATGGGCTTATGGGCTTTGGAATGTGGATGTACATATGCAGTTTGCTATTTGCACATGCACTTATCTCCACCAAGGTCTCAAATCCTGATGAAAGCAGCCATTTTTCTGCTTTGGTGAAGGCAAACAGCCTTTAGTACCTGCTAGGAGGTGCCTTCTGAGACCAGCCCACAGTCTGTGTTAAAAAACTGATCTTCTCAATTTATTGCTATGTTTTGGGAGGGCTCCCAATATATCTTTCATTAGAACACACTGAAATCTTCATTTCTTTACTAAGATAGCAAAGAAACAAACACACTAATGCATACATGCACATATTCAATCTCAGCCTTTAAGTGACTGTTCCAGAAAGAAGAACAGAAAGAAAGTATTTAATTTTAAATGGTTCAGGATTAAGCAGACCTTTCTTCATAATAACTTACAGCAGAGTGTTTCAGTGCTTTAGCACACTACAATCTCTTATTCAGGACTGCAGGGTGAATAAAAGAAAATCCCTATCTTAGAATCATCTGTGAGTTTTGAAACCATGATTCGTCCTAAGAAAAACATTTTTCATCTAGTCCCTTTTGCACTGAGGGAAAGAAAAGTGACTTGGAAAAAAGAAGAGATTGTGGAGGCAACCTTCAGCAGTCACATTGCACTGGACCAATTTGTGATGGTAACAGCAACTACAGTCTTGTAGAGTCATCACATAACTCTAAATATTTGTGTTTTGTGGTGAACATTTCCCAAGTGGAAAAGACCATAGTGAATCTTGCTTAGATACCCTTCCCAAAGCTTAGAGGCCAGATCTAAGCAACGTTTAGGCATGTCCTAAGGGAATTCTAGGTCAGGCTTTTGGAAATGGAAGTTGTGTGTTTTCCAAGGGATGAAGAGGAGGCTTCACACTTCTGAGGTGCTCTCCATAGGCTTGAACTCCAATGACAATATGGTTAAAGCTACCCAGGTCCCCCACCATCATGGGTAAGTCTCAAAGTCAGAAAGGAAATCCTCTTGGGTCTCATTGCATCAGTCCTTTAAACAAGAAATAAAGATAGGTGCACGATGAAAATAAGTTTATAAAAAAATATGGTGCAAATCTAAGATTAAAAAAAATATGTTGTCCTTGCTCTTAAAGAATTCCATTCTTTGCATGTCCGATAAATTATTCCTTTGACAACTTCTTCTTTACAAGATAATAATGCTTTTTCCTATCCTGCGGGGACCTTCTCATTCCTGCACGTAGACAGTAGCAACTTGGCAGAACATATGTAGAGAGAAATGGTTCACTTATCTCCAAATTTATGTTAAAAGATACTTGCTTCTGACTGATTTATTTAGGTTTCTTCATTTTAAGAAAAAAATGGAAATACACAATAATTGACACAGTAAACAAGACAACCCAGGTCCAAGTCTATTGATACTACAAGCAATGTGCTCCTGTTCTTGACCATCATTATACAAGAGGATTCTAATGGCATTGTGAAATTACTCCTGAAAGAAATTCAACTTGATTGTTCTAATAGTATTTCTTTATACTGATTATGAGTGTGTATGTAGACATTATTCATCATAGAAATCAGTCTTCTTAAAAGCAAAATAAATATAATAGAAACATGCTGGCAATCTCCTTAAAATAAGCAAATAAGCAGTACTGGTTTGTGTTTTGACAGACAAAGGTGGTAATTGTTTTCCTGCTATAATTACAATTTTAAAATAAATTTATCTCAATGTCATGGGGAAAGGCTACCCTGGTTTAAATGAATATAGCTAAACTCATTCTTATTCTTAATATAAACTTAAGTTGGATTCATACATATTCAAATGTGTATGAATGTATTTATTACTGCAACTTAAAGCAGGAAATTATTAGTGACCAAAATCAAAGTAAGCAAGAGTTAAATTAGTGTAAAATGTTCCTGATTAAGGATGTGCCTCAATTAAATTTTATTACAGAAAGTACTTTCAATTAAGCAAATGCAGCTTTTTTTTCAATGCTCAAAAGGTCTATAGAAATACTTTAGTAAATCAATATTTTCTGAATCATTATTATATATTATATATCATAATTTGCATGAAAAAAGAGATCTGTAGAGTGCCATGCACAATTGGGATGGTTTAATGATGTCATCTTTGCATAGAGAAAAGCAATACACTGAAACAGTGGGCTTGGTTTTTTCTTTTCCTGAATATTCCAGCAAAGCTAAGGTAAGGATTGCTAGCATCTGTAGTTATGAAATTCCCTGTGTGTGCGTGTAGTACAAATAACATTTGAGCAAATCCCAGCTTGCAGACTTCAGCCATTTTCTTGTCACAGCCTACACTCTGGTCTTCCTCATGGGGCACCTGACTTGCACCTGCATTTAAGAGACCGTGGAAGCAGGCGTCCCGAAGGAGGCACCGAAACTTTTTGCGCAGGCATCGGAGCCGTGTGCCTTTGAGAGCCTCCAGTCCTCCCAACCTGCCAGTCCCCCTAAACTCAGCCAGGAGGGACTGCTCGGCCCTGCCCTCTCTCCTGGAGCTGTTTCTGGGGTCTGAGCCCTTCCCTCAGCGTGCTGCCTCCCTGCCCGTCTAAGGCTGGGGTACGAGTCAGGCACCTGGGGTACGGGAGGGTGGCAGAGGGCAGCTCCCAGCAATGCCTGCTGCAGCTCTCACACTTTGTCTCCTAGCTGCCTCGTGGAGAGTTTGCTGGTGCTCCTCACCCTGACATTCCTTAATCAAAAAGACTTGTCCTAGAGTAAAGGTACTTGTTCCTTCCTGGCTCAGATGGAAACACTACCAAAAAAACAAGGATTCCAGGTGGACCTCAGTTTATCTCTGATGCGCTACAAGCGCTCCTGAGTTTTCAAAGTGCACTGCAGGAGGGGAAATTTCAGGGTCTGATTCAGGTCATGGTTTGAAGTAAAATAGATTTTTATTAATAATCGTTACATCTATACATTTGTGGATGTTACCAGTGAAGGCAATAAGAAAAACAACTATAAACTTATAAAAAGAAGCATTTTATTCCTGCCCTTGCCACCACATGTTCTGGAAAGGAGCTATATTGGCTCTTTTTTAGCTAGTAATGTCTAATGCAGGAAGACAGGAATAAGCAGAGTAGAAAGCACCTGTCAGCTCTATTTCCCACTCTCCTTGATTAGCATGAAACATTAATAGGGCTCTCAGAAATTCTGGTCTGAAATGGGCTTTGCTTGAAAACGTGTCTGCCTTTACTGCACAAAAGCTGCTGTCATTAAAAAAGGGCAGATAACTAAAGAAGACTCTTTCTTGAAATTTATACCATTTTTTCATACAATGACAAATTATTTTAATAATAGGAATCGCACACTCTGCCATTTGTATAATGTTTCCCATAAAATTCTCCCATTAAATTTGCTCTTCTACTTGACTCATATCTTTTTAAAAAAATGACACACACAAAATGATACATCACACATTCTTACAAAGAATTGGAAGTGAACATACTGTAATGGGTTAACATACGTTTTAATAAAATTTTCATTGTTGCACATTTCACTTTTCGGTACTGAGAGCCAAGGCTGTACCAGTAACCCCAGGCAATGCCTAAGGATAAAACAAATCATACGGTAGTGAACTATTTTCACCTATTTATCCTTCTACTGAAAATATATTCATAAATACAAAATGAAGCTAAGATACGTAGCCAGTAACATTACACATAACAAAGATATTCCCTAGTATTTTTATTCTATTATTTTTTAATAATGTACCTTCTGCATTTCTGAGATACTTCAGCTTCTGTTTTTATTCCTTACGTATCTTGTAAGGCACCAAACCATTTTAATTTTTGTCTCCCCAAAATGGGCAGTAACAAATATTTTAATCTATGGACTGGAATCCTATTGCACAATCTATTATAGAACATGCACTAAAAGTCAAAAATGTACACAGGTCTATTTATCTAGCAAGTGGAGTTTTCTGAAAAAGAAACTTTTGATTTGTGGCATATGTAGGTTTATTTGCATGTAGACAGACAATCTGCCTTAAAAGATCTGTGTAATCAAAAACGTTCCCGTACACATCAGCATATTAACTACATGCTAGATGGAGTTATCTCAGAGAATAAATACTGAAATAAAAAAAAAAGATTTTCCCTGAATATTCATTTTACTATAGAGGCATTGCACAAATTAAAAATAATAGGTTTTGTTTTTTCATTAGTGCATAAGAATTCTGGAATAATAATTACATTTTATTGACACAAATTAAAATGATGTGGTGACAATAAATAAAGCTAATTCAAGTTGCACCTCAGATCTAATTTTTGTGATTGTTTATCTTGTTGCCTAGGATCAGATATTTAAAGGTGAAATCAAAAACACAGATGTTGTAAATAAAAAAGAAGCTGATGTAATTACTCTTTATTTGAAAATGCACATTTAAGATTTCAAATTTTAAAATATCCAGATCTTCTTCTCCCCTTGCTGTCTCCCTTCTCTTCCCAAGTCTGATTTCACAGAAAAGATGTTTCAGATTGTCTCCTAATATGTTACTAAAAACCATGTGTCTGCTATAAGAATGGTTATACAGAATGAAATGCAAGTATATTTATTCGACAAAGCATCATAAGAAAGAAAAACAAAGTGAGTTTAGAGACATCTTGTAAGTCTTGAAATACTTGCTTCTAATAGCAAGAAATCTTTCTGATTATACATATCACAGGGAAATATATCATGAAAAAAACTTAGAGTACTTATAATTTCACACTGATTAATGTTTTTCTTTATGTATTAAAATTATACATAAAGGATTTTCTACTCTTTTTTTCCTCATTTTATTTTATAAATGCATAACTTCTCATAGAAAGCAGAGATGAGGATAAAATTATTTAGGCATTTTACCACTCTGCTTACATATGAACAATGCTGGTGAGGAACTTGCTGTTCTTCATAGGCTCAGCTAGCATTACTAGAATTTACATTTCTACATTTTTTGATGCATCCCAATAGTCCAACCCAGAAAGAGAGAAGATGAGTTGAAGAGAATTCTAAAAAAATTTGCATGAAACAGTCAGTAACAACACACGAAAAATGGCAAAGGAGAATTCTGATGTGTGTGCATGTGTTGCTTGCTTTCTCTCTCTCTCTCTCCCTCCGTCCCTCTTTCTCTTTTTACTTCATGCAAATCCTTCCTAATCTAATACCAACCAATAAGTCTATAAGAAACAAAATTCAGCTCCAAAACTGTTGCTTTATAGCAAGAGAATACAAGGTACAATGCGTGTTTGCTAACTACGGTGCATTTTCTGGTAAAAAATGCTTTGCAGTCTGCCGGCTTGTCAATCTTTAATAGAAACTCATCAATTATTTGTGGGCAGGAGATTGAAGCAGCTAATAGCTCAAATATATTCCTCTATTTCATTGCATCAGTAGCTCTAAATTAATGCCTGTATTTTCCCCCACTAAAATAAGTTAAAATAAATAAATAAATGAAGATGTAAAAATGTATATGCATC